>NC_083100.1:43434785-43734785 GCF_949774975.1 Lagenorhynchus albirostris
AATTTTTTTTTAAAGCTAAGGGGAATTAGATACAGAAGGTGAAAGTGAGGGAAAATAGCTAAAGTGGGGACATGGAGGCCAAGAACAAAATGTAGCAACTGATACAAAATACGAAAATCCACAGAAGAACAAACCATTCAAAACAGAACCAATCAGAGTATGAGAGAAAACCTTACACAAATAAATACATTTTAGTGCAGGGGCCACTAATAGCAAACTACCGCAATGGCCACAGGTTTTTGTAAATCAAGTTCTATTGCCTACTCATTTACCTATTGTCTATGGCTTCTTCACTACAACAGCTAATCTGAATAATTTTAACAGACCAGATAGCTTGTGAAGCCCAAAATATGTACTATTTGACCCTTCAGAGAAAAAGTTTGCCAATACTTGTCTTAGAACATAACTGTATTTTAGCACAGTACAGTAACACCCCCTTACAGTAAACCTAAGTTGAACAAGAAATGTTAAACTCTATATTTTATAATATAAATTTTAATATGGCAGAAAAATAGGCAACATTTTCTAAGGAGACTTACGCCAAAAACAGTTTAGAAATTAAAAAGTTTGATGTTTGAGGATAAAAGAGAATACAACTAGATAATGCCGATAAATAGCTGTATAAATCCATTCATAAACTTTTTCATAACTTTTTTCAATGTGAGGATGCTTACCGTTATACATACTAAAAACAGGCTATTAGGATAGCAGACTAGGACAGTAAGGTAGAGATTTACAAATTTTAAATTTAACAGATGTGTTTTCTCTGATGACAGAGAAAATATTTGTACCTTTTTAGGAATCTAGGCTAACAAAACAAACTGAGGTGTAGAAAGATTTATTCACTAATATTTTTGGCACAGTATTATACTTATTAGAGAAAAGTGGGGAAAAATTTGTGGTCCACATAAGTGGAATGGTTAAGTCAGTTATGGTACATCCACATGAGAATTTCTTATTCAGTAATATAAAATGAATACATATAACTTTTTAGGGATATAGGAGAATAAAATGTTAAGTCATGCCGCAGAGTGGCTGGGCCCGTGAGCCATGGCCGCTGAGCCTGCGCGTCCGGAGCCTGTGCTCCGCAACAGGAGAGGCCACAACAGTGAGAGGCTCGTGTACCGCAAAAAAAAAAAAAAAAAAAAGTAAAGCCTAGACACAAGAAGCTGAAACTCAAGTAGACTAAACTTCAGGATCTCGTTCATGCTCCTTCAGTGAATTACATCTAAGTATTAATTAAGAGCTTGCAGTTTATTACAGATTATGTCCAGATATTATCAATAGCTAAATAGATACATGTGGTTTAAAATAAACATTAGGCAGCAAAAAATTTTATGATGTATGTTATGGCTGGCCATTCAAACAAAACTCAAACTCACTGATAACTGTAATCTAGAATAGAATTTTAATTTTGAGGAAATCGCAAATAAGATGACTGACGGGTTCACTGAGAAGCCCCACACCCAAAATTAAATGTATTTTCAATCTTGATTTTAGTTTAAGTGAATTGTAAACATGTTCACTTTTACAAATTAAAAGCAAATGCATTATTAAAGGATCATAACAGAATCTGTCCCCTATTTCAACACAGGTTCTTTATATTCCAAAATATATTATCTATATTTCCCAAATACTGCTTCAACCTCGTTATCAGTACTATTCTATACAATAGACCTAATTCAATGTTGCTGAAATACTTAAGTACTTAATCTTTGAAATTCAATTTGCACAGCATGTGGGGTAACGATTCTTTCCCCCTTGATTTCCATTGATTGTGACCACCTAGAGGGATGGGATAGGGAGGGTGGGAGGGAGACGCAAGGAAGAGATATGGGAACATATGTATATGTATAACTGATTCACTTTGTTATAAAGCAGAAACTAACACACCATTGTAAAGCAATTATACTCCAACAAAGATGTTAAAAAAAAAAAGAATATGAACTACCAAAATAAAATCATATTATCTGAAGCTAGCGGAAATCATTTTTGTTTGCACCTTCTCTTTTAATATATTTGTAACTATATAGATGAGCAAACATACAATTACTGCATCATGGGTATGCAGTTTTTAACAGATACTACCAAACTGCCTTCCAAAACAAGTGAATTTATACTTCCATCAGCAACTTAAGAGTTCCTATTTCCTATACCCTTGGCATCACTTAATTTAACATCTGCCAATCTGACAGGGGGAAAATGATCTTATTTTAATGAAATACTTTCAATGTTGTATCCTGTACGAATTACCTATTTTCTAAAGAGCATACACATGCTGATACTTTCTAAGCATGGTCCTTCTTTCTCTTTCCCTTTCTAATTAAAAAATAAAATGCCCAAACAAAAAGTAACTTAAAAATACGTGTCCTCTTCCCCACCTGCCAACGCTTCCCAGAGATCCTTCACTAAGACAGAATATACACTTCTGGGTTTTACAGAAATGAAGTGTGGCATTCTTGAGAGAGAAGAGACAGTGTGATAAAAACGTTCATGTTGGGCAATAATTGGCCTAAAATAAAGGTTAATCAAGAATCTCAAATGCTACATAGCACTTTTTGATATAATGCTCATCCCAGTCCATACTGGTTTTCTGGAAGTAGTATTTTGAAATTAAAACTCTATAATTAATCTTGAAACAACATGCAAAATAGATTGAAATGAGACAAAAGAATGGATATGGGGGTACAGATTTTAAATCTGAAGTCATCAGATATGTGGAGATAAATATGAGAACAAAGCTTGGATGAAAGATGAACTATTATCTACACAAAGATTAGAGGATATGCCATGGAGAAGGTAGACAAATGGGAAAGAAGCAAAGGCCTCTCAGCCTCAGGGTTTACCCAGTGAGCAAATCCAAAAAGAGCCACAGAACAAGAGAGAACAATTTAAAAAATGAAGAGATGCTATAAAGCACAGGAAGCTCAGCTCAGCAGTCTGTGACGACCTAGATGGGTGAGATGTGGGGGCTGGGCTGGGAGGTGATACAGGCATACGTATAGCTGATTCACTTCATCGTACAGAGAAAACTAACACAACATTGTGAAGCAATTATATTCCAAAAAAATACTACTAATAAAATAAAATCTGTGAGGAAAATAAAATAAAATAAAAAATGAAGAGAGCCATGCAAAGTGGTTTCCTAAATGATGGAATAATAATAACAAAATTAAATAAGAGCACTGCAGGGAAAACTGAGCAATGAACATTATATTTTTCTGTAAGATATTTAGGACAGTAGTAAAATCTTAACCTTAACCAGTGACCTAAACCAGAATTGAAGTTGGTTGAAGGAGATGGCTAGGATGACGGTGGTTCAAAGAGTCTGACTATGGAAAAAGATAAGAAGATAACTCACTTACATCGTACCTCCTTCCAGAATATAATATGGTATGGTTAGTAAAATATAAAGTAAGACCAAGGGAAGGAGGAAAAGCAAATATCCCAGCCACATGAACTAATAAAATTGCTATGGTTAAGTATTAAATTCACTCTGAGCTTATTGGTAAGCAGGGCAAAAAAGTAAACAGTGCGTATCACATTTTCACAGAAGTACAACGATCTCTCAAGAGAAATTTTTTCTGGAAACCAAAAAAAAAAAAGAAATTTCTCATTTGAGCCTAAAATTCAAAGGCTAATGTCCTTGTAAGGTTTTACAAAAAATGAAGCAATTTTTTAAAATGAGAAATTATAGAGTATTTAACAAATGCCAAATATTGTCCCAATATGCCTTTTACAAAATGTTAACTCATTTAATTTTCACGTGGCTATTTCTTTTAATAATCATCTATAGAACCTGGCAGAAACCTGAGTGCTGGCATTCCAGGTGGCTTGATGATTCAGGGATGACCTATGCTTTGGAAGCTGAGCATAAGAAAGGATAACAGGATCAGCTGGAACCTTACCTCCCAGAATAAAAGAAATGTTTACCACATAAAGTCAAAATGGATGAAGTCAAGGGAAGAAAGCTACACCTAAAAACAAGATCATTCAGGAAATAAACCTTTAACCAGATTAAAAATTTTTTTCACAATCTTGAGGCCAATGCTCTTAATTTTATAATGTAATTTGGATATAGCTGGGGTTCACTCCTGAAATCCTTGATTGAAAGCTCTCAGGTTTTTCATATACCTAGATTGCTCCTAAACCCATCTAGCTATTGCTCCAAACTTTGGTGGCAAAAACAGACTCCTTCGAACTAAGGTAAACAAGGTTTTGTTATTGGCCATTCAAACTCCCAGGGCATCTGAGCAAATATTCGTTTTTTAAAAAAATTTTTTTAACGTTTATTTTATATATTTAATATAATTATATTTAATACTTTTATTAATTTTAATATACTGAGGGTTTTTTGGTTTTTGGTTTTTTTAAACATCTTTATTAGAGTATAACTGCTTTACAATGGTGTTAGTTTCTGCTTTATAACAAAGTGAATCAGCTATACATATATCCCCATATCTCCTCCCTCTTGCGTCTCCCTCCCACCCTCCCTATCCCACCCCTCTAGGTGGTCACAGAGCACCGAGCTGATCTCCCTGTGCTATGCAGCTGCTTCCCACTAGCTAGCTATTTTACATTTGGTAGTGTATATATGTCCATGCTATCTCTCACTTTGTCCCAGCTTACCCTTCTCCCTCCCAGTGTCCTCAGGTCCATTCTCTATGTCTGCATCTTTATTCCTGTCCTGGCCCTAGATTCTTCAGAACCTTTCTTTTTTTAGATTCAATATATATGTGTTAGCTTACGGTATTTGTTTTTCTCTTTCTGACTTACTTCACTCTGCATGACAGACTCTAGGTCCATCCACCTCACTACAAATAACTCAATTTCGTTTCTTTTTATGGCTGAGTAATATTCCATTCTGTATATGTGCCACATCTTCTTTATCCATTCATCTGTCTATGGACACTTAGGTTGCTTCCATGTCCTGGCTATTGTAAATAGAGCTGCAATGAACATTGTGATACATGACTCTTTTTGAATTATAGTTTTCTCAGGGTATATGACCAGTAGTGGGATTGAGCAAATATTCTTGAAGGATTCCCTCACTAAACAGGTTTTATTGGGGGGGGCTGGGAGGGACAGGATGGGACATTTTTTATGTAGAGTTGTCAATAAGTATTAGACAAAACAGTGTTTCAAAGTTATTGCTAAGAAATGATTTCTTATTTTGACAGCAATGGAGCTAGAAGCTTCTGGGAAACATGTAAATCACAAAAGCAGCTCAATTTTCTATCTGACAGAAGGGGAAAAAAGAGGGATACAAGAGCCACTGAAGAGACAGAATGCAAGGCATCTTTTCAATAGAAGGCTGTTCCCATCATATAACCTTTAAGGACAACTTCTAAATGCTAGTAACCTCATTTTTCAATTCTGGGCACCTGTACTTAAACTTGTTACATGCCTGGTAATTCAGATGATGTTAAAAGTAAGGTAAGTGAGTACCAAATGAAATTAAGCATACACATTCGAAGAACCTAGGGGCAAGACGGGAATAAAGACACAGACCTACTAGAGAATGGACTTGAGGATATGGGGAGGGGGAAGGGTAAACTGTGACAAAGTGAGAGAGTGGCATGGACATATATACACTACCAAACGTAAAATAGATAGCTAGTGGGAAGCAGCCGCATAGCACAAGGAGATCAGCTTAGCACACAGGGAGATCAGATCGGTGCTTTGTGACCACCTAGAGGGGTGGGATAGGGAGGGTGGGAGGGAGGGAGACGCACGAGGGAAGAGATATGGGAACATATGTATATGTATAACTGATTCACTTTGTTATAAAGCAGAAACTAACACACCATTGTAAAGCAATTATTCTCCAATAAAGATGTATTAAAAAAAAGCATACACATTCTAGTCTCTCAAGAACATTAAAGAGGCAGAAATTTGACAAAAATCTAGCTTTTTAGAATGTGAACACATTTGAGTCATCCAACTGAAGATGTTAAATGACCTGCCACAGTCATAGGCTACTTTGTGGCATAAAACCATTATCACAGGATATCACAAATTTTGCTCATCACCAAGTGATTTTTTTTTTTAAATAACATTTTTCAGTCTGGGAAAACAACTTTAGCTTGGAACGTTTTAGGAAGGTGCCAATTTCAATTACAGGAAACATTAAGCCAGGTCTGAGACTGAAAGTATAAGAATCACACTTTCAGTTTGACTTATGATACTATGGGGCTGGAAAAAGCAATGTAAGTAGAAGGGAAGCAAAACAGGTCACATAACGTCAGTGCAAAGTCAGAAAAATAGCAGGATATAAAGAAAGCAGGCAGGTAAATTTTTACCTACAGTGAGAAAAAGTTTGCGTCCATTTATATTAACTCAAGACAAATATCCTCTCATACTGCGTAGGAAAAACCAATTTTGTTTTAAAACTCAACTGCTGTGCGGAATAGATGAGTTAACACCCTATCACAATTTATTTAATCCACAAACGCTACTTAAGTCGGGTTTTTTCTGAGTTAGTGTTTTACCCGTCACATTTCATCTTGGCTATTTTGAGTTGTATTTTCAAAAATTCGCCCATCTTGTGGAAGATGTCAGACAGGCCAAAGCTGGTCCTCAGTGCCAACAGGTGGTCTGTACTGCGTGCCCTGTCTTCTCGGCCACATGACCCTTTTCCTCCTAATCTCCTTTCGGAAACGTTATTTCCGGTGCCCCAGATGGCTCTACACACGCCTGAAGAAGCCACTCCAGAAATATTCAGAATACTCTGCTACGTTAGGCTTCCAAAGAGACGGTGGCAGAGATCGAAGGAGGGCAGGCAGAGAGGAAACTCGAGCCTAGAAAAGCAACGAGTCAGGAAGGCACACGCTTTGCCCATCGCCCGACTCCTAAATGTCACTCGGTGATGTTCGTGGGGCACCACCCACCAAGAGCTGGGCGGGCGGCCAGGCACTGCAGCCCGGAGCCGGGGCGCTGAGCACGCGGCGTGGGCCGGGCTGCCACAGCTCCAGCGTGGTGGGGGGTAGGGGGGTGGCAGGCTGGCCCCTCTGGCCCCTTGGCTGCTCCACCCGGCGGCGGGGAAGGGAAGTGAGGGCCGAGCGAGGGGCTCAGGCGGGGAAGGCGCGGGCGGGGCCGGGCCTAATCACATGGCGCAGACTGCGCAGGCCGCCCGGCATCTCTTTCTTTCTCCTTCTCGAACCTCCGCTCCCATCCCTCCCCACCGCAGGCCCCTCCCGGGCCCGGGCCCCACGCGGGACAAGGCCTCCTGCGCCTCGCGGAGACACTCACTTTTCGCCTGAAACCACCAGCTCCTTGCCCTCGCTGTTGCCGATCCCGTCTGTCTCCCCCGAGCCGTCCTTGGGGCCGGACGCCGGCGGGGCCGCGGGCGGCGACGCCCCGGGCTGCGGCTGCTGCGGAGGCGGCGGCGGCTGCTGCTGCGGCTGCTGCGGAGGCGGCGGCGTGCCCCCCTTGCCCAGCTCCTGCAGGATCTCTGAGGGGGAGCTGGACAGGCCCCTCACGAGGGGTCCCGCCGGCCGGCCGCCCCCGCCCCACCACGGGTAGAGCCGCGCGGCGGCCGCCTGGCCAGCTCGTCCCCCGCCCCGGGGGCGCCGGCACAGGGTGGCGAGGGGCTGCGCCCGCCTCAGAACCGCGCAGGCGTCGGCGGGCGGGCGAAGGAGCAGGTCCCGCAGCATCGCCGAGCCTCGCAGCCGCATCATGCCGCCGGGTCCGTCAGTGCCCGCTCAACAGGGGAGGATGCTCCGGACGTGGGCGGCCGCTCTCCTCCGGGAACTTGGTCTCCGGCGGGACGGCCAGAGGGCAAAAGAGGGCAGGGACAGTGAGGTGGGTGTGGTCCCTGCTGCGGCTCTCACAGGGGCCGCCGCCGCCGCCGCTACTGCCGCTGCTGCTGCTTCTGAGGCTGCCCGCAACTACTTCTCACACCGCGGTGGACTCCGCACTGAGGCTGAGACGCAGGGGCGGGCCCGAGACATTCGGCGCTCACCCTCCTAGGGGCGGGAGGACGCCGGCGGCCTGCCCCTTTCGCCTGCTCCGATTAGCTCAGATCACCGACCTCGCTTCTGATTGGTGACTGGAGCAGTCAAATTTCTCTCGGCGCCCGGTGCGCGGAGAGTGGTGCGGAATACTGGCGGGGGACTGGCGGGGGACTGGGGGGAGGAGTCAAACTGACGTGTGAGGCGGGGGAGCCAGGCAGGGCTCCGGAGTAGCCCCTTTTCTCTCGCTTCGTCAGCACCGAGAGTGCTCTCGTTGGGAACTGGGCCTTAGTGGTCTCGTCATTTACGAAGCGGATGGGCTCCTGGACTCTGGGGCCTCGAACTGTCTCGGAGACTGATTGGCAAGAGCCCCTGCCGCCCAGGGGCCGACGGTCAGGGGCCTTGGCCGGGGCTGGAATTTGGCCGTCGGAGCTCGGCTGGTCAAAGCTTGCCGCTGGTCCCCGGCTATCCGGTAAGGGCGTGTGGCGACGCCTCTGAGGGCCGCGGACCCGCGGCGGCAGCCCCAGACGAGCTTGTCCCTCTCCCAAATGTTACGTTTACTTGAAACTTTCCATGGTTGGCGACTGCCCAGATGTGAAGTGTTTTGGAAAAAATGAGCAAAATCCTTTCAGCTATGCGACTTAGCCATTCGGAGGATTGGAATTCGGGGGACCGCAAAGAGACAGGGGGAAATTCCAGAACACGACAGCTTTCCTTTTTAAAAATTGCTTTTTAAAATGCAAAATTGTAGACACTCTCCTACTTTAAAGCTGCTTCATTGTTGTAAAATAGAAGCATACGGATACTGGTTCTCTAAATCGTTTTCAGCCTAGTATCACTTTATCCATTTATCCTTTTGGACCTGTAGGAAAAGAGTTCCAAGGAGGTGATAAACTCTGAATTTTTCTTTGAGCCTACATGTACAGTCCACTCCACGCCAAAAAAACAAACAAAAAAACGAAAACCACAGACTTTAGATGATATCCTGAAGCAATTAGGTTTTAATGCATGGATTCACAAAGGTTACTGGGATAACTTTTATGAAACGGGAAGGGTGTGTGTCAGGTGCATCGTTAACTGATCATCGGATTTAGTAATCATCATCTTAAAATATTGCACTAGATTAGTAATTAGGAAATCTGGTTGTACCTACAGGTTATGTGACCTTTGGCATGTCACAGGCTTGCCATGTTTAAGTTTTTTCTATCTACTCTTTAACCAGAAGAACATGGAAAAAGCTGTATGTGTAGAGCACTTAACCACATTTTTTTAAGTTAAGACAATTGCAAATTATTTAGAGGGCTTTTATTACTACTTAATGTTACCTGTCACTAAAATTTGATAAAAGTCAAAGTAACAATATATTCAGGAAAAGGAACATTAAGTTTTGGAGGAAAGGTGACATACTACGTTTGCCTAGCATTTCCAGTCTGACTTACCAAAGACATAAACCTGAATATTGTTCCATCTCTTCGATATAACTAGTTAAAGGACTGCCTCCTTTCTCTCAGCCACATACAATCTATTGACAAATCCAATTATTATTTTCCTCCTGCTTTTTCTCTTGGTTTCTCTAATTTTCCTATGAAAATTCTTTCTAGTGTTTAAGGGTTTAAATACTTTATAGTATACTTAACAAATGTAGAAAATAAACCTAGTAAAAGATAATTTTTTAGAGTTTCTACTTTCAAGGATGAGCTGGTGAGAATGGACTGATGTTAATCCTGACATTTAGAAGGACTTCGAGTCTGCTGAAATTTAACCCCTTGTTTGAGAAGACCAATAAAAAGTTAGCAAATTGAAACTACTATAAATTGAATTAAAATGTGACTCATTAATACTTTAATTTGATTATTTTCTTCATCTTATATAATTTTTTAAATCTTTAGTGATTTTTTAAATCAAATACAACTTTGGAACTATGAGTTGGAGTTAATTACCATTTCCATTAGGTTAATTATTCACCTGTTGAGTCATATAATCATATAAAATAAAGTCTATCACTGTACAAGCATTTTATACACATACAATAGTCTACCAAAATTCCTACAAATAGAAAATGGCTCTTCAGATTAACATGTGGCTGGGTTGTCAGAGCTGCTCTTAGACTTCCTCTTTGCTACTAGATACGTGCAGCTATCCTACAATAGGTTGTGGTCTCATAGCCATTGAGAAGGTAGTCAATCATAGAAAGGAAAAATTGGAATTTTTGCACTTCGTATTTATTCTAACTAGAAGAACAGTTCCTGAGCTTCTGTGTTCTTTTGAAGATTAGAAAAGGCTGATGTTTCAAGATGGTAATGTAACCTATATATAAGTTCCAGATCTTGCCCTTCATAAAAACTAAAAGGGTATTATCACAAAAACTAAATAGAAAATAATTTTCCTTTGACTAACAGCTTAAAAGAGTTGCCTAAGTTTTTTAGGTTTGTTGGTTTGTTTGAAATTCTTCTGTTTAGAGACTACTACTTCCCTTTCTTTTCTTGGTTTCCTGCTTCAACTGGCCAACTTCCTAGCCTCACTGATAAACCCTGCCAAACATAACTTATTTTTCCAAAGCTGAATTTAGATCTTTATTAAAGTATTATAAATCCCTCATCTATAAAATGGGGATAATATTGGTATCATATCTCATAGGGTTGTTGTATTAAATGAATCAATACATGTAAAGCACTTGGAACAATGCTAGTTGCATTCTGTAAGTGTTAGCTATAATTATTATTTTTCCATGAGTGAATAAATTTTGTTGTGCAATGATTAGTTGCCACATCTATTATTGAAAAGGAAAACTGGGAATTGTTTTAAACCATCTAATCATAAAATAGCATTTAAGAAGAAGCTAGCTCCCTAAAATGAGATCATTTTCTTCATTTTTAGAAAACAAACCAATAATTTCCAAAGTATCTTAAAACAGAGAGAGACTGCTGCAAAGACAGTCAGATTAAGCAAAGCTGGGCTCAATGCCCAACGTACAAGCTACTTACAAATAACTAAAAAAAAAAAGTAGTAAACAAAGAATTGCTAGACAAAAAAAAAAAGCTGGCCTGGATATACATGTCACATACAATTAAAGCTAAAAATCTATCCTTTGCCATCTATGTAAAGTAAAATGAACTTCTGTTCCTTGCAACATCACACAAAAATGGCAAGAGAGATTTTAATCACATCTGAAGAGACTATTTGCATGGTCTCATTTAAAATACTAACCATATGAAATTGTTTTTGAGGGTCCCCTGATGGCTGGGATGGAAGTGCAGTGGTGATCAGTCATTTTTCTTCATTCAGAGTGATACGGTAAAGATTTCAGTTAGTTCAGTTTATAAATTAATATTGTTTAGACTTAGATCACAATTACATGCATGGGGCCTCCAGATATTTATTGATTTTTCAAAGTGATTTTAATTTTTTTGTAGATTCATAGAAAATATTAAATTGGACTAAATCCCATCCTAGATATCAGAAGGTCTTACTTGTATATTAGCAAAACCTAAAAAAGTTTTGATTTTACAAGTATCCTAAAAGTCAGTCAAAAGGATACCTATTTGACTATGAAAACAACCTCTGTGGTAGATTGTATTACTGTTCCCAAATATTTTTGTCCCTCTCAATGGGAGGTCTTTAATTCCTCACCTTGTTAAATGGCAGGCTTGGCCTTATGCCTTTGTTCAACGAAATGTGAATGGAAGTAACGTAGGCCACTGCTGAGCAGATAATGTGAGTCATCACTTGGTTCTATCATCTCTCTTTTCCTTTTGGTACATGAACAGCAGTTTCCAAAGACGGGATGATTCCTTTACCTGGGTCCCAGATTGATGGAACAAAGCTGAAGATGACTGTGATTGACAAACAGCATGAAGAGAAATAAACCTTACTGTAAGTAATCTCAACTTGGGCATTATTACCATAGAATGACTTAGGTTGACTGATATATCATCCAACTTGTGAAAATTTGGCAGCCATGAGACAAATATTGATAACAAAGAGTATTTGAGAACTCTGAAAGATAGGCAGTCATCTAGAGCAGTGGTCCCCAACCTTTTTGGCACTAGGGACTGGTTTCTTGGAAGACAGTTTTTCCATGTGTGCGGGGGGTCGGGGGGAAGGTTCAGGTGGTAATGTGAACGATGGAGAGTGATGGGGGGCGGCAGATGAAGTTTCGCTCGCTCACCTGCCGCTCACCTCCTGTGCGGCCTGATTCCTAACAGGCTGTGGACCAGTACCTGTCTGCAGCCTGCGGGTTTGGGACCCCTGCTCTAGAGCAGTTGAAACTGAGAACCACTGAGAGGACAGTCAGAATAGGCATATTCAGAATAGGCATTCTCTTTCAGGGATGATTAAAACCAAAGTTCAGCTAGGAGATGTTTGATGTAAATATATATTTGGACACTTTGGGGAAAATTAACAGTGGTTTGAAGTATGAGCTCCATATCAATTATGCTATGTTGGTTTTATGCTCTGAAATCTAATGTTGGTTCCACATCTGAAATTTGTCACATTTTCTAAGCCCTGGAAAAGAAAAATGAACCTGGACTTTTGTCACTTTATGCTCATCAAATGGTAAGATCATATTACCAGTTTGGAAAACAGTTACTGAACTCTGCTGAAATCACTGTTTATGAAGCTAAATCCAAAATTCAGACATTTGGGAAAAAAGCATCAGAGTCCACAGCAATATATTTTGATGTTCTGGGATGAAGAGAAATCAGTATTCATTCTCTGTAAAGAGCAGGTTCCTTCAAATAATCTTTACTTTTCAAGCATCTGACATTTACAGTTAGCATGTGAGTCCCTCTGTCTAATTATAAGTCGCAAGAGGCAACTCTACAAAAGAAAGGTTGACCTATGATAGCTCTGCTTCTCATAGTGACAACACCATGTGGTATGTTCTGACGCAGAGCTTTATTCATATGCACCCCAGATAGTACAACAAACGAACGGTGTGACGTATAAAAAAATCTCTGTAGAAACAATCTAAACGTTTATCAGTAGGAGAATGGATTAAAATAATGTGATATTTCTACATAATGAGATAAAATATATTATTTAAAATGAATGACCCCCAGTATCATGTATTAAAGTGGATAAGTTTCAAAAACAAATTACAGATGGATATGTATTTTATGATACCATGATTATAAAATTGTAAAACGTGCAAAACAATATATTATTTATAGATGTATACATATATGGTTTCAAAAGTTTCAAATGTGCATAAGAATGATAAACATCTAATTCAGTGCAGTGGTTATTATCTCTGGGTATGTAAAATGGGGAATGGGATTGAAGAAATGTACAAAGAGCTTCAACTGTAATGAATGAACTGTCTGTAATGACTGAATTTTTAATTTAATTTAATTTATTTTTGGCTGCATTGGGTCTTTGTTGCTGTGCTCAAGCTTTCTCTAGTTGCAGCGAGTGGGGGCTACTCTTTGTTGTGGTACGCAGGCTTCTCTCATTGTGGTGGCTTCTCTTGCTGTGGAGCACAGGCTCTAGGCTCGCCGGCTTCAGTAACTGTGGCACGTGGGCTCAGTAGTTGTGGCTTGCAGGCTCTAGGGTGCAGGCTCAGTAGTTGTGGCACACAGGCTTAGCTGATCCTCAGCATATGGGATGTTCCCAGACCAGGGCTCAAACCCGTGTCCCCTGCATCGGCAGGCAGTTCTTTATTTTTATTTTTTTTTTACTTTTGCGGTATGTGGGCCTCTCACTTTTGTGGCCTCTCCCGTTGCGGAGCACAGACTCCAGATGCACAGGCTCAGTGACCATGGCTCACGGGCCCAGCCGCTCTGCGGCATGTGGGATCCTCCCGGACCGGGGCACGAACCCGTGTCCCCTGCATCAGCAGGCAGACTCTCAACCACTGCGCCACCAGGGACGCCCGGCAGGCAGGTTTTTAACCACTGTGCCACCTGGAAAGTCCCTGTAATGACTGAATTTTTAAATAATAATTTTTAAAATCTGAAGTGAATATGGTACCGCGATAATTGATACACAGGTGTTTGTTATATTCTCTTTTTCTCTGTGGTTGAAATATTTCCTAATTAAAGAAATGCAGCTTTGTTATAATGTTGAAAGCCATTACTTTTCTCTAAAAATTATAAGTGTAGAAAATATTACAAATCCAATATTCAATTTTTAATGTTTCCTTTTAAACCTTTTTTAATTTTGCCTAACCAATGCTGGATGATACAAGTAGTAGGCATATATTTACCTTGTAAATATAGTTCAGGTGTGCAACCAACAAACCCTATCCTTGAACTAAAGGCTTTACAAAAGGTACAAATGACTAATACTTAACTGAAAAACCTATATAAAAAATTATCTGGTTCTTGACTATATCAAACATAAATATGAAAGCAATTCTTTAATTAATACAATATGAATAAAAGTACATCCTTTTTTCCTTTGAATTTAAAGAAGTTATTTATCTTTGTAACATTCCTGTTGGGGACAGGTGTTAATTGTTAAATTTTATGGCTATAGAAATTATAAGTTAATAAGATAACACAGCTAATTAATAATAGAGTTGGCAAAGACATGCCCTCCAGCAAGATGTGGCCCTTGCCCTCATTTCTTTTGAACCATTGAAGAAGTGCCTACAAAAGATATGCTCATTGGTGCAAAAACACCACATGGCTCTTAAAAATCTTTAAGAGTAATTTCCCCAGTGAGAGGCTCCGTAAGTAACTTGAGTAAAGCAGACCAGGTTAATATGTTAGGGAATGATGAAGCCCAGTAAGGTGGAATCGGAATGCTCTGTCTAAAGGGGCAGTAGTTAATCCACTCTAGCCAATTTTAGCTAAGTGGAATGCAGGCACATTTAGATAAACCTTCGGATTCTTTAAGATAATAGAGAAATATTATTTTAAGAAATAAACAAAATTATCTGACTTTTAAATGCAGCTCATTCAATTTTCTTTTAACACTGTGCTAGTCAAACAAAACATCTACAAGAATAATTTGGCGCATGGACCATCATGTTTCCAACTCTGCCCAGAACAATCAGATGATGATAGCAATATAACATTTTTGAGGTTTATCCCTGGAGCAGATTCTACTCCAGACCATTAGTCCTAGCCAGCCATGGAAATTCCATTTCCCTTGAAATTGCTGCAGCTATCTTAGTACCAGGAGAGAGCCAGCCTTAAGGCAAACCCAACACACCAAGGCCAACAGAGTGGAGAGATAGAAAGAATCTGGAATCTCCATGACATTCATGGGCTACTGACTCAACCAACTCTGATGCCTTCCCTCCTTAGTTACATGTGATACATTTCTTTAGTATTTAAACCATCTTGGATCTGGGTTTCCATTAAGACAACCTGACTGATTCAAAATCACATTATAGAAGACTCTTTCTCTGTGTTTATCTTTTTCTTTGCCCTGAGTGCAATTTATCAAACCTTTTTCTCTCTCATTTTTTAACCCCACTAAATTACATTATCTATGTTTTAACCTATTTACATATTATATGACTCCCCCAATTGTTTGGGGGCCATATATGATACCCTTGCATGATTTAAAATAAAGGGATGGAGTTAGAGACAGAGTAAGCATTAAGGAGCCTGCCCCAACCTTCAGTTTGGATCCTGAATCACTTCTATAACTCTAGATTTGCTTCCCTTCTATCCCAACAAAAAATACTGAGACATATTAAGACAACCAACTTTACCTTTTTGCTAAACTAGACTTCTTTACCTGTTTCTGACTGGTTAGTGTTTGAACCTTAACTTGCTGTTATTTATTCTTGCCAAAATGATCAATTTTCCTTGGCTTAACCAACTTTCCTCCTTGGAGTCTTTCCTTATACTATTCTTATCACCTTATATGTCCTAAGCCCCTTTCTCTATCCATCAAAATTCCACTGACCCTTCAAGGTCCCCATCTTATATCTTCATGGTGCTCTCCAATTTCTTACATAATAGCCTTTTGCCTCATAACAAGCCATTTGAGATGGGCAGGTACATACAGTCTTATTTTGCAGGTGAGAAAATTGACACAAACATTAAATAATCTGTTCAACATTTTAGTGAGTTGCCTTAAAAGTACCACATATTTCTTGACTCTACCCTTACTATTACCCCTTACCATTTGCATCTGGATATACCTTCTGTTTCCTAAGAACTCAGCTCAAATATTGTCTCCTCTTCAAAGCCTTCCTTGACCTCTCTGGGAAGAGTTCAAGGGTTCTTTCACTCTATATCAGGGCTTATTTGGTAATATCTTCATTTATTCTATTACTCTAATTATTCATGTTCACCTCTGTCCCAACTGGACAGGATAATTTAAACTTTTTAGCTTTTAACATATCCACTATCATTTTGAATATCATTTTCAATAACATAATTGAGGCTGTTTAATATAACATAGGAGCTTATTAACTAGAAAATAAAAGAAATATATTAGAACAAATAAAACTTTCACAGTTTTATTTGAATCTTGAGTAAATTCCTTCCCTATTATATTATACAAAAAGGAGGATGCTTATTAAAAATTCAAACTGCAAAAGGACTTTATAAGCACCCTGTTTTTTAGTGACTGTCTACCTGTGCCAACCACCGTACGGGAGCTTAGATTACACAGATGAATAAGGCATAGTCTTTTGGTCTAAGGAGATAGATGCAACACAGATACATATAGTCCTAATTAAAATACAGTATTCTGGATGCCATAAATATTATGTATATATGTATATTCAATGGATAAAGATGATATAAAATAAGTTCTTTCAGGGAGATTATGGAATATTCTAGAAAGTAGGTGATATTTGCCAGATAGAAACTCAGGTGTAAGAGGTTAACAAGGGCATTCTGTCAAGAACAAAAAAGAGTGAAGTTAAATGGTAGGTTCAGGTAATTACCAGAGCAATCTGGTGTGGTATTATTAACACTCTCCACTAAATATTTCCAGTCTCCTCCTGTGTAGGACTGTATGTCCCTGCTCCCTAGAAGTTGGATGTATCCATGCAGCTTGCTTTGGCCAGGGAAATGTGATTATAAGCTTAAAAAAACAATGCATAAAAAAAAAAGCCAATGCATAATTTTTTATTATCTCTTTCCCTATGCCATTCTAACTATTAATGCTTAAAGCTGGTGGCTGCTGTCTACCTAGGTCTCTGAGTTCAGAGAAAGAAACTGTTACTTTAAGCTTCTCTGCTTTGGGGGCTGCCCTTTTCTGATTGATCCATCTAATATGAGAGGAAGGTAGGAGAAAGAGCTTTGGATCATAGAGAAGCCAGTCCTACTGGTAGCACATAGAAAGGTCAGCGTATAAAATGACCATTTACCTAAAAGTGTTTGCACAAAATATTTGAATCAGTGAATTCATGTAAACATATTTTATGCTTTTTCAGTTAAATTCCACTTCTGACTAGCTGTTCTTATTTCTGTAACTAACTCTGAAGCTGACAAATGTAATTTGAATCAAGAAATAGGTGTCTTCATAATCTATCTTTACTTAATCTCACAGTTACATAATAATTGACTTATTCCCATCAGTGTTCCAGATGCAGAAAAAAGTATCCAGAGGCATCTGCCACCTTGATATATATTAGCTACACTTGGTGATTAGGACTGGATGCTAGTACATTTCTACTGCAAGAGGCATGGTACAAAGGAAAATGCATACCATTTCGGAGGGGGACAGGCTTATGTATTAATTCCAGCATGGTGTAGTGCCTTCACACAGTACTGTCTTCATGGATTTTACCTCCCAGCTAAAAGTGATTCATTTTAACAGGGGTTTGTAGAAATAATGTCTTAATCCAAGAGAGTGACTAAAATAGTGAGAACTTGACATCTTGTGATAGGCAAAAACAGGAGGACTTTGTGTTAGTTAGCACGTGAGTTTTGCTAACATACTACCTGAAAGGAGGAGCTAAGAAGATAGTATATACTTTATAGGTAAGTTTATAGGCAGAGAAAATGAGGTCTAAAAAGGTCTAGATGTGAAGGGGTATCCTAAGCTGTAAGCACGTAAGGCCAAGGGCCCATGAATAGGTTGGGATACACATCTTAAGACACCAGAAACACTAAGAGGAAAACCAAAGGGAGAGGATGGGGAAAAAGACAATAACTCTGGAGATAAACTTAGTTTCCTTCATAATGTTGTTTTTCCTAAGTAATTTGTGACATAGGCCAAAGGAAATGCCTCAAGTGTTTATACTGGGGATCTGCCCAAATATTGAGAGGAAAATCAAGTCCTTGTACAGTAAGAAATACAATAAATAAATTCTAAGTCTAATTTTGAAGTCTAAATTTGTGGTTCTTTATTAAAAAGTGTAAAAATGTATATGGGTCTCTAAAGTCTTTCTGAACTGAGAGTCAGGCAAGTAGAATTTAGCTTGAGCCTGGCCATTGCATCCCTGGTAGACCTAGGAAGTCCCTTGATCTGCCAGTGCCTCAGTTGCCTCGTGGGAAGATTAGCCTAAGTGACCTTAAATGTGCCACCTGGGTCTGAACTGTGATTCTGAGCACTGGTTACAAGCAGTTGTGGCTTTTATCTAGAGATTATTAGTCACTTACTGATGAAATCTCATGTCTATTTTTTTTCCAACAGATATTATGGGAATTGCAGGTCATACATTATAAATATCAAACAAGGTTACAGAATGTTTCAAGTCCAGTCACCAGACAAGTCACCAGACAAAAGTTATAAGGAGCCTAACATATAGCAGTTTTGCAAGAGCAATGAAGGGTTCACACATCTTTTGCTTAATAATCAAAGATTTTTAAAGGAATGGTATGAGAAGGGACAAAGGCATACACAGCTAAGAACCTCAGGGCCTGGGTAGGAACTTGTCCCAGTGTGTGGAACAGTGTCCCTGTAACCTGGTTGGTACAACTTCAATCTCGATGGATTTTCCCCCGGTGGTAGACATTATCAGAATGTAAAGGCAATTATATTCGAGGGTAATTCATGTACTGTGTAGCCGGCTGACATTCACACTTATGGCAGGGGGCTCTGTAGTCACTCAGTGTGCACGTGCTCACTGTCATTAGAGGCAGCTGTTGGCTCTAAGAGCCCTGCAAACTCCTCCAACAGTCTCCAGGACAGTATTTTGGTGCAAACCTTAGTGTGTGCTTTCAGAGAATCATTAGCGAAAGGAGATAACCAGAAGTAAATAGAAAGCAGGTGGACTGGTACAAATGGTGTTGCAAAAATACTTTTCAAGTCAATTACTGTAGGCTTTTTTTTTTTGTACTTTTTAAGGGGATGGGATATCTAGGCTCCACTTATCTCTAAATAATAAAACTTTTCACTCCTAGCAACCACTTCCTGGAAAACAACCTGACAAAAAGATCAAAACAGTGAAAAGAGGTCTTTCGCATATTTAACAATGATAAGAGAGGTTTTAAGAGCAGAATCCTATAATAGCTCCAATCGTACAGCTATATCCACTATCTCTCAGATGAACAGCCAGGGTCAGGAATACCCTTGCTGAAAAAAAAACATGTATTAACCTTTCTGTGATCACTGCATTCTGGATATGACTATCAACTACCTACAGAATTTTATGAGAAAACAATCATTGGATTTTATTGGCTGTAAAGTAAGCCCTATGCATTCACTGCACAATAATAAAACAAATTGCACTCATTTCCTTGCTTCTCCCTGTGTTATGCTGGGCAGTTTATATAATCTCAAAGGGCCTCTCAGTTCCCTTACTTGTAACATGAAGATGCTAACACCCACTTTGGGGGGGCTGTTGTGAGAATTAAGTGAGTAATGCATGTGTATTGTTCAGGGACAGGCCCACGCAGAAATTCAACAGATGTTAGCTCCTTGTCCCTTGCAGTTCATTTCTATCCAGAAGCCAGAGTGATCTCCTTAAGCTATAAATCAGATCATGTTACTCTCCAGCTTAAAACCGTTAATGGCTTCCCACTACCCTTAGGATAAAATTAAAAATTTGCAATCTTCCTTAGAAGGCCTCCTTGGCTCTACCTAAATTGTAGCTGCATCTTCAGCCAGTCTCCCACTGAGGTTTATGCTCTGGCCACAACTGCCTTCTTTCAGGTCTTCAAATAAGCCAGATGTATCTCATGGCTCCTGCATGATAGTAGTACAAGGGGAGAGTTGGGGGGCTTTATCTTTTAATATTCTATTCATCAAGCCCATCTTTTCTTTGATATGCACAATTGATATTTTAAAAATCTATGTAAAATGCTATGCAAAAACAGCTTGTAGCCCGCCACTCAGAGTCAAATCGCTGCCTCTAAGGTCCTCCTAAATTGTAATTTGGGAACTGTCACTGCTTCTGCACGTGCTGTTCCCTCTGCCTGAAACCCTCACCTTTCATCTTTGTTGCTGATGAAATCTTACTCTTTAGGTCTCAGCTTAAATGTCACCTAGTCAAATATGCTTGCTTGTTAAGAACTCTCATAGCTCTTGTTCTTTTCTTTCAAGAAAATGGATAATCCTGTGTGACTATTTCTCTCCTACTGGACTCTAAGGTTCATAAGGGCCAGGATAGCACGGCTGCTTCATTCAAGGCCATAGTCTGACATAGAGAAGGGATGTGGGAAATGCTTTTTGCTGACGTCAAAGATTTACTAACTAATAAAGTCCACCCAAAGGTATAGCAGAAGGTCTGACCCTGACATGAAAAATTGAAGAGCATTACTCCAGCCAGCCTGATGTCAAATTTTGAGGGTCCTTCTTGAGTCAACATGCAGGAGCAAAAGAGAAAGAAAATGCCTCCATCAAAGACTGTACCTTTGTATCCTGGGCTCTTTCTACTTCCTCTTTAACTCACTTCCTTTCTTTCCTTCTTTTCTCTTCTTTAACTCACTTCCTTCCTTTCCTTCCTTTCACTACACTTCAACAGATGGTTCTGGAGCAAAACTAAACTTTATGTAGAAAGAGGGATTTGAGAAGGAGCAAGTGCAGAGGCCACCAACTATGAACAGAAGAGATAAGCCACGAGTACTGCCTCAAGGCATTCCTTTTCCTGAGCTCTCAGCAGAAAAGACCCTGCCAGGTATTATCTTTGTACCTTGCTTCTAGTCTGTGTCACATGTGCTTTGGATCATTTATCAATGAGCTAAGCTACCTGTTTTAGTTTCCTGAGTTGTGCTTTTGCATAGGTCTCTGAAGAGAACTAGTAATATCCTTTTCTGTTTGGATTCCAGATTTGGCCCCATGTTTGTTTTAGTCATGATAGCACACTTTATAGCCTGCCACCTCTTCCAACAACTCAGGATGCTTTTATAGGAGACGCCGTCTTCCCTCCCTTCCTTCCATGATACTTAATGAAATGTCCCTAAGTGCCAAAGACAGTGATAGGTACTACCCCTTCTGCATTCTCTGGCCTTGGCAGTCTATCTAGATTGACAGTCTCTCCTGCATTTTCTTATCCATTTTGAGTCTTCCCTCCTATCTAGCTTTGATTTTTCTTTAAGGTTCCTCTCCCCAGCCTGGTCTCACATCATCCTTTAGACTATGCCTGTTTGGAAACTCCCAATGTGGAAGGTAGGTCCTAGGGAAGTTCTTGGAGAGATTTCCATGTCTGTGTTTAAATATATATTACCACTTAACCACCCGGTCTGAGGCTCCTCTGAGTGAGGACCCGAGGCCCTTCCTCTGAAGTATGAGAACACAGTGGCATCTGCTTTGTCGGGGCCCTTTGTGTTTTAAGTTTGCTCAGAATTTCTATCCTTCCATTAGTTGAGATGGCCACATATTCTGGTCTTTGTCTCCAAAATTCTACTGTGTGTCTTGCCTGCTGAATAAGATAAACAGAGTCAGAACAGTCATGGTGTCAATGATCTATTTTTTATACTGTATTTCATTTGCTTTCTTTGCCCCCTTCACTCCAACTTCCTATGGCAGTTTTCCCTCGCTACATTAAAAATAGCTTTCTGGAAACTTTCGTGGAAATTCTTGTGTATAATAGTGGAATTTAAGAAATCATCTTCCAGGCAGATATCTTTAAGTTTTATCTTTACAGAGTTTAAGGTTTTGGCATTCAACTGCTTAAACCCCTATAAAGAAATTTCATCCCATAGTGTCTTTGTCTCCTCTAAAAATCACACCCCAGAAGATCTGTCTGTTCCACCCGTAAGTGAGCCCTGCCCTGTCCCGATGTTCCAAACCCTCCCCTTTGGGTTCTAACAGTCACCTCAATTCTCAGGGCACATTCCTCCTCTGCTCCTATTTACAGAAACTACCCACTTCAGTCCTAATCTTGTAAAACCAAGCAAACTGCCCAGGAGATGAGAATGGGGAGAGACCATAGTCTGTAGCCTGTGGTTTTATTTAGTTAGCAAAGACTAACTTCAGAAAGGTGTCAGTGCTTCTAGTCACACATTTTCTACACTTTGGCACAACCCCTCATCTTGCAGGAGCGTCAGTAGGGAGAAAAGAGGCCAAGAAATCTCTCCGTACTGTGCCTAAACACCATGGATTCAGATGTATTATGTCTAGTCCAAAAAAGTACAGAAGTGTAGAATCATAGAGGTGAGAAGGCAGGGACTTGAGAAATATAGCCCACTCCCCTATCTGTTCATTAATCCCTCTAACATTCCTCAAATTGGCCATCCAACCACAGTTTTAAGAAAAAGATTTTTAAAATAATAATGAGCCTAATTCTAAAACCCTAATCAGTATTTCTCAAAGAATGCTTTGCAGACGGCCTGCATCAGAATCACCTGGGTGCTACTGATGGGTCCTTGGGCTCTACCATAGTTGGACAGTATCCTAGACTCGGGGTGGGGTGCAGAAGGAGTCTGTACCCCCAGGTGTTTCTTGTGCATGCTAAAGTCTGAGACCCTGCATTCTAACAGGGATCTGCCAAGGTGGATTTACCAGGGCTGGAGAAAGACTTTTTGTGCCTTGAGTGGAGCAGTCCGTGCCTGCAGGCATTTTCACAAGAATGTGGTAAAACAGCTGCTACAAACCTACCCTCAACATTTTTTTCCACATCACACTCAGGGCAGCCAAGAGCGGTTATGAAGCTGGCAGATGCATAGGTTTCTACTTCCCGATGAAGATGAGGAAAAGAAGCCATTCCCTGTACCAAGGAGAGGGAGACTGAGCAGAACATTAACATCGCACTTAGTGCTGGAAATCATGTTCCAGGCCCTCTGGCAGTATATCTAGGCAACCATACTAAGGGAAAAGGTTTGAACATTAATGACAGTCTGGAGAAACTGCGATTTATAAGGAAGCATAAGTAAATGCATCTAGGCCATGTGGAGCATATCATAGTTTGTTCAAAAAACCAGAACACAGGAAGCGAAAAGGAAAACTATGAAAGTAATTTAGCTACAATTCAAAGTATAGCAAAACAAGCCTTACTAGTTTAACCATTTCAACAAAACAGCATATTTTTAGAGCAAGGAGGGCAGTGCATCTCTCCCTATGGAGGAGGCCCGTGTTGAGCATTCCAGAAAACCACGGAGCCTCTGAGCTCAGTATACAAGGGTCGGCTGTGTTGAAAATGCAAGAGCCAGAAATGACACATACCAAGGAGATGACCAAAAACTGACCAAAAGCTAACCAAGAGAGAACAGAGAAATCCATTCTTCTTTCTCCTACAGAGGAAAAAGTATCACACTACACCTCTCTTAACCTCCTTCCACCTCCCTCCCTGAAGAAAGAGCATTAGACTAGGAATCAGAAAACCTAGATTCTAATCCTGGCTCTGCTACTCTGATTTTAACCACCAAATTTAATATTCCCAGCTCTTCATTTCTTCACCTAGATGTAATAGAATGTCTTGGCTAGAATGTACTTTAAAATTTGTGAACGGTTTTTTGTGTGTTTTTGGTTTCTACAAATAAATATTCATTCATCTTTCATGTAAACTGTTTCTTTGTTTTAGGAAGAAAAAAAACAGAATGGTTTCTTTTAGTTACACAAGAAAAAGAGCAAGTACTGTTAACCTGAATGGGACATTAAACACTATGGTTTGGTAAGGGAAATGGCTGATTGTGTAGCCTTGGGCTAGATTTCTATCTCCAAGTCCCCAGTGTGAGTGTGTGTTCACGTTTACTTGTATTTCAGTGGTAGGGAAAGAAAACATTTTTCTTGGAAGCATATAAACAGAATAGGGAACTCACAGAGAATGCTGCTTCTCCCTTCTGTTGAGATAAGTTTTTGTTTAAAAGTGTTAGAGGAAGAAATTCTATTTTGAGAGACACTGGGTGCTAGCAATGCGGGTCTCGGAGACCAGTTGACTGTAGAGGGGGGCTTTCTCCCGCCTTCCATGGCTCTGCTGGGTAAAGGCAGAATTAGGAGTGGCATCCCTGACATGCAACATGCTTAACAGTCTTTAGCAGTAGTGGCAGCAGTTTTCTTAAGGAAGCTTCAGTTGCAGTGGACATTGGCAAGAGGGAACCCAAGTAGGAGAGGAGAGACTTGATTTGTCTCTCCATGTGAGGCACCCCGGTCGGTGACTCTCAGAAAATAACAGGGAGAAGATTTTCAAGTTGGTAGGAGTAGTGTGTGAAGTACAGCTATCATACAAGAGTTGTATTGGTGGCATTCGAGGTAAGCTTTGTATAGGCTAAGCAGCGCTGCTCAATATACACTGGCTGGCCTGCTGTGCAGAGCTGCCTGAAGAGAATTAGGGCCTGGGGACAGGATTATTTGACACCCAGATATGATGGTTTTGCTCATCTTACATAACTTGCTTGCCTCTGGGAATCTGGGGAGCCAACATATAAATCCTGTGATCCTCCCATCATCATAGGATTAACTCCTCTTTAAATTCTACTAGTTGCTGCCTTGTTACTTCTTCTGTTATAGCCCATTTAATAGTGAATGGAATGACCTGTGGCCCTTTCCTCCACTAGAGGGCAGAGGCTTGTCTTATGGAAGCCTCTACCTCCTGGTTCAATGCCTCACTCCTACCAGGCACTCAATAAATAAACCCAGGTCTTAGAGACCTAGATTTGCAGTTCACTGCCATGTTATCCCAAACAAATTACTAACCTCTCTAACATCCAGCTTCTTTATTTGAAAATGTTGATAATAATGCTTGTGCCATGAGGTTGATTTAATAATCAAATGAAATAATGGTCATCTTGTGTCTGGCACACAATAAATGCATTATGATGCCTTGTTATTAACAATCAGAGTTTGTTGAATTGAATATGGTTCAGGGGAAGAATCACCAAGAGCTATGGCTATTACACTAGAAGAAAGGAATGAATGTTTTTCAACTCATCCACTCCTTCGAGGGCCTTCTATGGGCTAGGCACTGTGCTCAGGCACTGGAGATAGAATAATATCAACATGGCCCCTGCATTCCTGAACTCGAAGTAGAGTCACTTTATTTTCCTATGTTCGTATCCGACCAACACTTGGACCATTAGAGAAGAAATATAATTGACTTTCTTATCCACATAACCAACAATTTAACCACCTATATCACACCAGATCAGCAGCATTATGTCCCAAATGTCCAATATTTAAAGTGGAAGCCAATCTTAATCCTTAGTTCAGAAATAATCATTAATATTGTGAGAACATGTCCATTTTCTCAAAAGCCATGTCCCTACCTTCTATCCTCTTAAAGCTACCACAGATATTATATATTTTACTTTTAAATAAACTGTTTTAAAACTTATTTTCCATATGATTTTCTTGTCAGTCAAGTTCTTTGAGCATTATTTAATAAAATAGCACTATTGCCACTCACGAGCCTTCTACACATATATCTTACCTAAATGAAAACAAAAGGACTTCACTCCTTCAGTGAAACTCTTTAGGGCCCTGAAACTTTGATCTACCGACCATAAACTGGAAACGCATTTTGCTATGGTGTTATATAGTGCTTATCCTTACCCACATCTTTAAACCATTTAATCCTAAGATTGTGAAAAGTTAATGACAGTAGTAGAAATTGACTTATTAAAACTGTGTCCAGTGAGAAATTTTTTTTAAAAAATCTATATTTTAGTGGGTTACCATGGCATTTGAGACAATGGTACTTCCATTCTTATTTTTCCTTATGTACTGATTCTTTTAAAATGATCTTTTGAATGAGACCAAATGTGACTCCAACAGTAGTTAGATGAAATTCTGAAGTTATATTCCCCCCAAGGGAATAGTTTCTTCCAGGGATGCTGTCACAATATTAGAAAGATCAATGTCAAAGCACCGAACGACTCCTCACTAAGATGCCATCTGAAGAAAGCCTTGATTTTCAGAAAAATTTCCCATCCTTTTAGTCTGAATTTCTGAGTCATGTTAAGAGAGTCGACTGGCATTAGTCTGAGGATATTGAAGGGAAAGTTCATGTCAGCTTTTGCCCATTCACACACTGTATTCCTGAACAGAGATATGGTTGCTGGAGGTCCAAGGCAACTCGACCCCTTGGAGGATGTTGGAGCATGTTGTATTTCCCATTAGAGAAGGTTCTAACGGACTCTAAAAAGGGTTGGCTAAAAGTTCTCACCAAGGTTGTTCCACACATTTGGAAATGTGTAGGAGGCATGTTGGTTGTCACAGTGACTGGGCAGGTGGGGTGGCAGGGGATATCCTTTTGGAATTTAGTGGGTTGAGACCAGGGATGCTAAAATAGCCTGCCATGTATAATAACATTTTATAAAACAAAGAATTGTCCTGCCCCAAATGCCACTTTCATCGCTTTTTTGAGAAATAAGTTTTCTTCCAGTAGGAACTGGAAAACTGGCCTGGGCTTATTGAAACAGAATGCTACAAAGGTGGGGAAGAAACCACCTGCCTCTCACAGATTTTGGTAAGCATGCTATTAGGAACTCTTCTAAGCAATGCAAACACTTAGCCCATTTCTTTTTTCCCAGCCCTCCTCAGGCCAGGGGAACAATGTTGGCAGCCCCTCAAATGATGTATTTGATGGACACAAGAAGATTGATCAATCATGCATGTGGAAATCCCCACCATTAGAGTCATTTCTATGCATTTAGATATTGTCTCTAAAAAAAAGAGAGTAAAATGTAAATATGTTACTCAAAAGGATAAAATTAGAACATACCTTAGTATGGATTAATTTACCAGATTAGCTAGTTGGCATTTTGGCAAATAGTCCTTAAGAAAATAGATTATAAGCAAGTGATTTTGATACAGGCGTATTAAAAGAAGGAATTGGAATGCAGAGAATTTCCAGAGCTGAGCCATGAGACCTCTGAGAGATCAGGAGAGGCTATTGGGTGCCTCAAATAGAGATCAAAACATAGAAGACAGCTTAAACAATTTTGCCCATATTCTACCCATACTGGTGCTGCTATAAGCTTTCTGAAAAGAAATATTTCAATGCCAAAATAACCTTATTTGAGGGCAGAAACGGTATCTTTTCTTTGCTTAATTTCACAGTGCTTTGTACAATGAACACAATAAAATTTGACACTTAAGGAATAAAAAATAATGTGTCTTAGATTGGCTTGCTGGAAAGCTATCAAATTCCAGGTTCAAGAAAACATACACCCACACAAAGTTTTGTTTTGTGTTTTAAGTTCACAGTACAATTTTTATGAACCTGAGCATACAAGCTGCTTTCTTTAAGCATGAGGAATGCTTCCAGGTGTTTCAGAGCAAATTGAAACTGGATAAAAGTGGACTTTAAACTCCACATCAGCACTCTATATTTGAAAAGATTAGGCCACTTTCTCTTATTTTATGTAGAATCACAAATTTTAAGATTTGAAACAATGTAAATGAAAATAATCCTGTCAAAATAATAAATGACCACGGTTTACCCTGGAAGTTGGTGTTTTCCTCAGGTAAGACAATAATAGTAATAATAACAAGAAGTTATTCTTAAAATTCTTAAAATGTATTCTTAAAATGTTATAATATAAATGTAAATGAGACATGAGTATTTTGTTTTATTTAACATATTACATCTCAAATGTTCTTAAAGTACACTCTCGAAGTAGACCTTAAGCCCCGTGTTAAAAAATCTATTGCTATAGCTTATTGTAAACCCAAAATATATACCTGGAAGTCTTGAAAAATATGCTTTTGAATTCTGTACATGTGAGAAAATTGTAAAGAAGACCCTTGATTGAGTGCAGAGTATCAGCACTGCCAATTGTCACTTTCCTTAATGTTTTTAGTTTTAAAGGTACACATTTGGATCCAGGGACACAGCCTATGCAGTCTTTCCACAAATTAAATAAAGGTGCCTGTTTTTAGGGGCAGATGAAGTCTCCCCCACCCCGCAGAGAATGAATTTTGATAAGTGAAATTGGGTCTGGATTTCAGTTCCCCTAGCTGTTCCATCAAGTGTCTGCCTAACACTCACACTAAAAATCTGTCTGTGGCTGCCCTACTCACATCTCATAGTCTTAAGTCTTCTCACCTCTAAGGTCCATCTGCATTTTCTGTTAATCTTTATTTTTGCCTAGACTCTTTGTTGACCCCTTAGTATTCTTTTCCTGTTTCCTTTCCATTCCTTCCTACACTCACCTCTCCCCCATCCTGCTTTCTTAGGGAGAGACTTCCACAGAACCAGAGGAGACTGATGACATTTGATGGCAGGAACGGTGGTATTTCGCCTGGGGATTCCCAGCACCTGGCATGTAGGTGGCATGATGGACCCCATTCATGTTTGATGGATGAATAAATGAACACATATGAGGGTATCTCACTGGTTAAGCAATCCAAGTTCCCATCATTTGATTCGTGGAAAATCCAATATTAAAACCCTGAAAAGAGGTAATTTCTATACCTCTGGAAGGATTTCAACTTCCACATTGGCTCCCCTTGACTCCTCTTCCAGAAACTTCCCCCATCAGACTAGTCCTAATACTAACCTGTGAAGAAAAAATTTTATTCAAACCTGCTGGGGGCAAAAATCCTACTTAATTTTTTTATTTTTATTTTTTATTTTTTGCGGTATGCGGGCCTCTCACTGTTGTGGCCTCTCCCGTTGTGGAGCACAGGCTCCGGACGTGCAGGCCTAGCGGCCATGGCTCATGGTTCCAGGACCGGGGCACGAACCCGCGTCCCCTGCATCGGCAGGTGGACTCCCAA
Source organism: Lagenorhynchus albirostris (assembly GCF_949774975.1). NCBI lineage: Eukaryota > Metazoa > Chordata > Mammalia > Artiodactyla > Delphinidae > Lagenorhynchus > Lagenorhynchus albirostris. Next base: position 43,463,699 of record NC_083100.1, read on the forward strand.
CCACTGCGCCACCAGGGAAGCCCACTTAATATTTTTAAACTTAAGAAATTATGTTTGGTTTATCTGCCTGTTGAGAATATCTGGACTGCATTATGGCAGTAATGCATTAGTGCCTCACTGTATTAGTGGCAACAATGAAATGTTGACTGCGAAGTTTCCTCTTCAATTCTCTGGGGCCAATTGAAAATGTTTTACACATTCAAAATTAGCTTTCATTCAATTTCAAAATGTTTCTCCTACCTCAAACACATATCAATTTCTTTCTTTTTGGGTTTAGTGTTAGTAACAAAATAACTTTAAATGTCTGTAGATCAGATGGAACAATGAAAACAACAGAATAATATAGGGACACTTTTACACGTGTTATACTGAAAGAAGAAAAATGAATATTTCAGAATTTCATCTTTCTGACAGTGGTAAATTCCAGTATTCAGGGCTCTGAGCCCCATGTACGTTCTTTCTTTGGGAACTGTACTAACAGGGTTGACTCAAAAGTACATCATGATCATTAAAAGATTTTCTTCTGAATCTACTTTACTGTTAATACAAACCTGCCTCCATATGCTCTAGTGTCAAGAAGTCATCAGTTATGAGTGATGTCAGTTAATAAATATAGAAGAAATAATAGAAACAGAAAATTACCATTTGGCAGTCATCACTATAATAACTTATTTAGGGAGGGGGTGTGTGTGTGTGTGTGTGTGTGTGTGTGTGTGTGTGTGTGTGTGTGTGTGTGTAAAGAGAGAGAGAAAGACTGCAAACGTAGCAAAATGTTAACAACTGTTGAATTTAGGTGAAGAGTATATGGGTACTCTTTTATTTTTCGTTCAACTCTTTTATAGGTTTGAAAATAATAAGTTTGAAGAGAAGGTAGTTGATTAGAAATTTTATATGGAGCTTGGGACTGTGAACTAGGGCCCAAAATATGAAATTTGGTCTATAAAATGCTTTTTTTTTAACCCGCTAAACCAAGGATAATATAACAAGGTGACAAGCCTGAGTCACTGGGCCTCTAAGTTTTGGGTGAAATTGAGAGATATGCCATCTTGAAAACAGAATCAAATTTTGTTTTCATTTATTCATTCAGCAAATGATTTTTGAATCCCTATCATATGCCGATATGTTCTTTGTGCTGCAGAAACAGCTGTCAACAAAACAGAAAGGTCCTGCTCTTAGCTCACACTGCATGGAGGTAGAAATATCAACAAACACATAAACAAAGAAATGAACAAAGTAATTTTAGAGAATGGTAACCATGGAGAACATCAAACATGATGTGATAGTGGGTGACCAAGGTGGAGGAGTGTTGCCTCTGACTGCAGGCTGCTTTGAGCCGGCAACATTAAACTGAGGCCTGGGATGACACAAAGGACATGCCACACAAAGAACTCTCAAGGCAGAGGGAGAGCAAATGAGAGACATACACAAGCTTGGTGTATTCCAGTAGCTGCAATAAGGTGAGTGGGGCCAGAGCAAGGAAGAGAGAGGAAGAGGCCCAATAGGGAGTTGCGGAACAGGAAGCTTCTGGAGGATTTTCAGCGGGGGAGTCATGTGACCTGATGGGCTTGCTGGGTGGAGAATGTGATGAAGAGGGCAAAAAGTGGAATTAGGAACACTAGTTAGAAAGCTATTGCTGATGCCCCAGGTGAGAGATGGTAGTGGAGTAGACTCAGGTACCAGGGGTGGAAATGGAGAAAGGTGGACAGACACTTTGAAGTATGAGTCAGTATAGGTCGGATATTAGAGGAAAAGAAGAATAAAGATGAACAATATAAATGAAATATCCAAACCAATTTCAAGGCTTGATCAACGAAAGATACAGTCACAATTTTGGTTCTACTAGAAGAATGAATTGGATTTGAAGAGCTGATATTTTATCTTTACAGGAGTGATCCCCTGGGGGACAGGTCCAAGCAGAGCAGAAAAGGCTGAACTACAGTAGACATCCTGCAAGGAGTCCTATGAGCTAGGCTGACCTCTGCCTTTCCCAGTCCTTGACTGTGCTGAGAAAAGGATGGAGGACCCAGGGAGATAGTGCAAAATCCTCCATCACATTGGTCCACCTGTCTCATTTTTGATACCTCACTGACATGAAGAGCTGTTTGATATTTTGAATTTCCAAAGAGATTATGTTATTTTCCTAATTTTTTCCATTTAAATGTACAGATTTTTCCAGAAGCTGGCAGGCTTCCCAGATTCTGGAAATCAAGATTTTTGAGTATCTCAGCAATAACTTTTGGATACTAGCTTTGCCCACAGAACTTGTTTATGACACATCATCATATTTTACCCTATTATGAGATGGCATGTTTCCATTTCCTTATGCATTTAAAAGGGGAAAGGGCGGGAGGAGTAATTAGTAGTTCCGAGCAATACTAACAAAATATGTTTTGCTATGGCTTCATTTTGAAATCCCTAAATGTATGATTACAAATTAATATAATGCAAGAGCAGCTTTATTTGTTTGATCAAAAATCTAACTAAGGGCTTCCCTGGTGGCGCAGTGGTTGAGAGTCTGCCTGCCGATGCAGGGGACACGGGTTCGGGACCCGGTCCGGGAAGATCCTGCATGCCGCGGAGCGGCTGGGCCCGTGAGCCATGGCCGCTGAGCCTGCGCGTCCGGAGCCTGTGACCCGCAACGGGAGAGGCCACAACAGTGAGAGACCCGCGTACTGCAAAATAAATAAATAAATAACTAAAGAAACATTCTAAATAGAAAAGACTGATTATCCTATTTTTAAAATCCTTAACCATTCTCTCTTACTTTATAGCACTCAAGTTTTAAGTTTGGTTATGGTGGAACTGATAGAGATTGTATTTAGAAGTCCATATTTTAAGGTTCAGTTTGCTTATTCAATTATTGATCAATGAAAGATTCCAAATGACAAGGGAATCCTATGGTCTGGTATATTTCAGAGTCTATGTCTTTCTATAAAGTTAAGACCACATAATTGGCAGAATTTTAAGGACTTGTTAACTCTTTTTTTTTTTTTTTGCGGTACGCGGGCCTCTCACTGTTGTGGCCTCTCCCGTTGCGGAGCACAGGCTCTGGACGCGCAGGCTCAGCGGCCATGGGTCACGGGCCCAGCCGCTCCGCGGCATGTGGGATCCTCCCGGACCGGGGCACGAACCCGTGTCCCCTGCATCGGCAGACGGACTCTCAACCACTGCGCCACCAGGGAAGCCCTCATTAACTCTTTATTATTAGTAGTATCACTATTGTTATTTTATAACAGCTTTTTTGAGATATAATTTACATACCATATAATTCTCCTATTTAAAGTGTGTAATTCAGTTTTTTAGCATATGTCACAGAATTGTGCAACTACCACCCCCAATCAACTTTAGAATATTTTCAACACCCCAAAAGGAAACTCCATTACCCCTAACATTCCCTAGGCCCTCATTATGGATTTTTTTCCAATTTTTTATTGTGGTAAAATACACGTAACATAAAATTTGTCATCTTAACTATTTTTAAATATACAGTTCAGTGGTATTAAGTGGTACTGTTATGCATCCATCACTATGTATCCACTCCAGAGTTTTTTTCATCTGTGAAACTGAAACTCTATATCCATTTGGCAATAACCCTCCATTCCCCCCTTATCCCATCCCCTAGCAACCACAATTCCATTTTCTGTCTTTATGATTTTGACTTCCTTAAGTACCTCATGTAAGTGAAATACAACATTTGTCCTTTTGTGGCTGGCTTATTTCCCTTAATGTAACATCCTCAAATTTCATCTACATTGTAGCATATGTCAGAATTTCCTTTCTTTTTAAAGTTGACTGATGAAGGACTTATTGTGTCATTCGCTATTTGTTTTCTATATGCTTTCTGGCTTTTTTGTCCTTCAGTTTCTGCATTTCTGTCTTCTTTTGTGTTTAGTTTTTTTTGTAGTGAAATGTTAAATTCCTCATTTTCTTTTGTGTATATTCGGTATCATTTTATTTATAGTTACCATGGGAATTACATTTAATATTCCAAAGTTATAACACTCAAATTTGTTTTTTTTAAAAATTTATTTATTTTATTTTTTGGCTGTGTTGAGTCTTCATTGCTGTGCGTGAGCTTTCTCTAGTTGGGGCGAGAGGGGGCTACTCTTCATTGCGGTGCGCAGGCTTCTCATTGTGGTGGCCTCTCTTGTTGTGGAGCACGGGCTCCAGGCACGCGGGCTTCAGCAGATGTGGCCTGCAGGCTTCAGTAGTTGTGGTGCACGGGCTTAGCTACTCTGCGGCATGTGAGATCCTCCTGGACCAGGGCTCGAACCCGTGTCCCCTGCATTGGCAGGCAGATTCTTAACCACTGCGCCACCAGGGAAGCCCAACACTCACATTTGGATTTATGCCTCTTAACTTCAATAACATATAGAAGTTCTGCTCCTGGGCTTCCGTGGTGGTGCAGTGGTTAAGAATCCACCTGCTAATGTAAGGGACACAGGTTTGAGCCCTGATCCGGGAAGATCCACATGCCGCAGAGCAACTAAGCCCATGCGCCACAACTACTGAACCTGTGCTCTGGAGCCCGTGAGCCACAACTGCTGAGCCCATGTGCCACAACTACTGAAGCCTGCGTGCCTAGAGCCCGTGCTCTGCAACAAGAGAAGCCACCACATTGAGAAGCCTGCGCGCTGCAATGAGGAGTAGCCCCTGCTCACCGCAACTAGAGAAAGCCCGCACGCAGCAAGGAAGACCTAACAACAGCCAATACATTAATTAATTTTTTTTAAAAAGCAGCTCTGCTCCTTTGCATCTCCATTCCTACTGCTTTTAGTTGTTGATGTCACAAAAGTACATCTTTATACATTGTGTGTCCAAACCATAAAATAATTTGTAAGTTATTAGTCTCTTGAACAATGCAGAAAAAAAGGGAGTTACAAACATTGTAGCAAAAACACTAGCTTTTATAATTGCCCATGTATTTACCTTTATTGAGATCTTTATTTCTTCACATGGCTTCAAGTTACTGCCCAGTGTTCCTTCATTTCAATCTGCGAACTCCCTAGAGCATTTCTTGCAGGACAGGTCCAGTGGTCATGAACTCCCTCAGCTTTTGTTTATCTGGGAATGTCTTAATTTCTCCCTCACTTTTGAAGGATTCTTGGTTGACTTTGTTTTTTCTTTTATAACATTGAATATATGAGCCCACTGCCTTCTGGCTCCAAAGTTTCTGATGAGAAATCTGCTAGTAATCTGATTGAGGATCCCTTTTATGTGATAAGTTGCTTCTCTCTTGCTGCTTTCAAGAATCTCTCTGCCTTTGGTGTTTGACAATTTGATTACAGTGTGTCTCAGTGTGTGCTTCTTTGAGTTCATCCTGCTTGAGTTTCATTGAAGTTTTGAATATTTATATGCATGACTTTTATCAAATATGGAAGGTTTTTGTCCCTTATTTCTTTAAACATTCTCTCTACCCCTTTTGCTCTCTCTTCTCCTTCTGGGACTTCCACTATCTGTATGCTGGTCTGCCTGATGGTATCCTACAGGTCCCTTATGTTCTGTTCACTTTTCTTCAATCTTTTCCTTTATGTTCCTCAGGCTCAATAATTTCCATTATCCTATTTTGAGTTTGCTGATTGTTTTCTCCACCTGCTCAAATCTGCTTTTGAGTCCCTAGAGTGAGTCTTTCATTTCAGTTATTATACTTTTCAGCTCCAGAATTTTGGCTTCTTTTTAGGTTTCCATCTCTTTATTGATATTTCCATTTTTTATGTGTTTTCTTGACTTCCTCTATGTCTTCCTTTAATTCTTTCAGCATCTTTAAGACAGTTGTTTTTTCTTTGTTTTTCTTTCCTTCTTTCTTTTTGTTGAAATATAGTTGATTTACAATATTACATTAGTTTCATGTGTACAAGATAGTGATTCATAGTAAAATAGTGATTTTTGTAGATTGTACTCCATTTAAAGTACTCTGGGGACTTCCCTGGTAGTCCAGTGGTTGGAACTTCACCTTCCAATGCAGGGGGTACAGGTTTGATCCCTGATCGGGAAGTTAAGATCCCACATGCCTCCCACATGCCTCGGGGCCAAAAAACCAAAACATAAAAACAGAAGCAATATTGTAACAGATTCAATAAAGACTTTAAAAATGGTCCACATCAAAAAATCTTTAAAAAAAATAAAGTTATTATAAAATATTGGCTATGTTCCCTGTGCTGTACAATATATCCTGGTAGCTTATTTATTTATTTAACATCTTTATTGGAGTATAACTGCTTTACAATGTTGTGTTAGTTTTTGCTGTATAACAAAGTATATCAGCTATATGTATACATATATCCCCATACCCCCTCCCTCTTGCATCTCTTTCCCACCCTCCCTATCCCACCCCTCTAGGTGGTCACAAAGTAGCTTATTTATTTTATACATGCTAGTTTGTACCTCCTAGTCCCCTACCCCTATGTCACCCCTTCCCTCTGACCTCCTCCAGCTGGTAACCTCTATATCTATGAGTGTTTGCTGTTTTATTATATTCATTAATTTGTTTTATTTTTTAGATTCCACATATAAGTTATAACATACAGTATTTGTCTTTCTCTGTCTGACTTATTTCACTTAGCGTAATACCTTCCAGGTCCATCCATGTTGTTGCAAATGGCAAATTATCATTTTTTTTAAATGGATGAGTAATATTCTATTGTATATATGTACCACATCTTCTTTAACCATTCATTTGTTGGTAGACAAGTAGGTTGCTTCTCTATCTTGGCTATTGTAAATAATGATGCTACAAATATTGAGGTGTATGTATCTTTTCTTTTTTTAAAAAATATATCCACTCTTTTAGATTCTATTCCCATATAGGTCATTACAGAGTATTGAGTAGAGTTCTCTGTGCTATACAGTAGGTTCTTATTAGTTACCTATTTTATATATAGTAGTGTATATATGTCAATCCCAATCTCCCAGTTTATCTCTCCCCCCACCCTTGCTCCCTTGGTAACCATAAGTTTCTTTTCTACATCTGTTGCTCTATTTCGGTTTTGTAAATAGGTTCATTTGTACTATTTTTTTAGATTCCACATATAAGTGATATCAAATGATATTTGTCTTTCTCTGTCTGACTTACTTCACTCAGTATACCCATTTCTAGGTCCATCCATGTCGCTGCAAATGACATTGTTTTGTTCTTTTTTATGGCTGAGTAATATTCCATTGTGTGTGTGACACACACATACACACACACACACACACACACACACACACACACACACACATATCTTTTCATATTAGTGTTTTTGTTTTCTTTGGATATATACCCAGGAGTGGAATTACTGGATCATATGGTAGTTCTATTTTTAGTTTTTGAGGAGCCTCCATACTGTATTCTATAGTGGCTGCACCAATTTACATTCCCATCAACAGTGTACAAGGGTTCCCTTTTCTCTGTATCCTTGCCGACATTTGTTATTTGTTGTCTTTTTGATGATAGCCTTTCTGACAACCATGAGATGATATCTTATTGTGGTTTTGATTTGCATTTCTCTGATGATTAGCAGTATTGAGTATCTTTTTATGTGCCTGTTGGCCATCTGTCTGTCTTCTTTGGAAAAATGTCTATTTAGGTCTTATGACCGCTTTTTAATTGGGTTGTTTGTTTGTTTTTTAAAGCACTTGAGTATCTTTTTTTCAATTAATTAATTTATTTATTATTTTTGGCTGGGTTGGGTCTTCATTGCTGGGCACGGACTTTCTCTAGTTGCAGTGAGCAGGGGCTACTCCTCGTTGCAGTGTGCAGACTTCTCATTTCAGTGGCTTCTCTTGTTGCAGAGCATGGGCTCTAGGCGCGCGGGCTTCAGTAGTTGTCGCATGCGGGCTCAGCAGTTGTGCCTTATTGGCTCTAGAGCACAGGCTCAATAGTTGTGGTGCATGGGCTTAGTTACTCCATGGCATGTGGGATCTTCTTGGACCAGGGATCGAACCCCTGTCCCCTGCATTGGCAGGTGGATTCTTAACCACTGTTCCACCAGGGAAGTCCGGGTTGTTTGTTTTTTTGATACTGAATTGTATGAGTTATTTATATATTTTGGATATTACCCTTTATCTCTCATATAACTTGCAAATATTTGTTACCATTCAATAGGTTGTTCTTTTATTTTGTTGATGTTTTCCTTTACTGTGCAAAAGCTTTTAAGTTTAATTAGGCCCCACTTTTTTATTTTTGCTTTTGTTTCCTTTGCCTGAGGAGACAGATCCAAAAAAAAATATTGCTATAATTTATGTCAAAGAATGTATTGCCGAGATTGGTTCAAGATGGCAGACTAGAAAGACGTGCTCTCACTCCCTCTTACAAGAACACCGGAATCACAACTAACTGCTGAACAATCATTGACAGGAAGACACTGGAACTCACCAAAAAAGATACCCCACAAACAAAGACAGAGGAGAAGCCACAATGAGACAGGAGGAGGGGCACAATCACAATAAAATCAAATCCTATAACTGCTGGGTGGGTGACTCACAAATGGGAGAACACTTATACCACAGAAGTCCACCCACCGGAATGAAAGTTCTGAGCCGTACACCAGGTTTCCCAATCTGGGGGTCTGGCAATTGGAGGACGAATTCCTAGAGAGTCAGACTTTGAAGGCTAGTGGGATTTGAGTGCACGGCAATGACAGGACTGGGGGAAACAGAGACTCCATTCTTGGAGGGCACACACAAAGTAGTGTGCTCATGGGGACCCATGGGAAGGAGCAGTGACCCCATAGGAGACTGAAGCAGACCTACCTGCTAGTGTTGGAGGGTCTCCTACAGAGGCGGGGGGTGGCTGTGTGTCACCGTGAGGACGCAGAAGTTGTGGGAAGTACCCCTTGGCGTGAGCCCTCCCAGAGTCTGCCATTAGCCCCACCAAAGAGCCTGGGTAGGCTCCAGTGTTGGGTTACCTCAGGCCAACCAACCAACAGGGAGGAAACCCAGCCCCACCCACCAGAAGACAAGTGGATTAAAGTTTTACTGAGCTCTGCCAACCAAAGCAACAGCCAGCTCTACCCACCCACCACCAGTCCTTCCCAGCAGGATACTTGCACAAGCCTCTTAGATAGCCTCATCCACCAGAGGGCAGACAGCAGAAGCAAGAAGAACTACAATCCTGCAGCCTATGGAACAAAAACCACATTTACAGAAAGATAGACAAGATGAAAAGGCAGAGGGCTATGTACCAGATGAAGGAACAAGATAAAACCCCAGAAAAACAACTAAATGAAATGGAGATAGGCAATCTTCCAGAAAAAGAATTCAGAGTAATGATAGTGAAGAAGATCCAGGACCTCGGAAAAAGAATGGAGGCAAAGATGGAGAAGATGAAAGAAATGTTTAACAAAAAGCGAGAAGAATTAAAGAACAAACAAACAGAGATGAACAATGCAATAACTGAAATGAAAACTACACTAGAAGGAATCAATAGCAGAATAACTGAGGCAGAAGAACAGATACGTGACCTGGAAAACAGAATGGTGGAATTCACTGCTGTGGAACAGAATAAAGAAAAAAGAATGAAAAGAAATGAAGACAGCCTAAGAGACCACTGGGACAACATTCAACGCAACAACATTCACATTATAGGGGTCCCAGAAGGAGAAGAGAGAGAGAAAGGACCTGAGAAAGTATTTGATGAGATTATAGTTGAAAACTTCCCTCACATGGAAAAGGAAATAGCCACCCAAGTCCAGGAAGTGCAGAGAGTCCCATACAGGATAAACCCAAGGAGAAACACACCAAGACACATAGTAATTAAATTGGCAAAAATTAAAGACAAAGAAAAATTATTGAAAGCAGCAAGGGAAAAATGAAAAATAATATACAAGGGAACTCCGATAAGGTTAACAGCTGATTTCTCAGCAGAAACTCTACAAGCCAGAAGGGAGTGGCATGATATACTTAAAGTGATGAAAGGGAAGAAACTACAACCAAGATTACTCTACCCAGCAAGGATCTCATTCAGATTCAATGGAGAAATCAAAGCTTTACAAACAAGCAAAAGCTAAGAGAATTCAGCACCACCAAACCAGCTCTACAACAAACGCTAAAGGAACTTCTCTAAGTGGGAAACACAAGAGAAGAAAAGGAACTACAAAAACAAACCCAAAACAATTAAGACAATGGTCACAGGAACATACATACGGATAATTACCTTAAACCTAAATGGATTAAATGCTCCAACCAAAAGACACAGGCTTGCTGAATAGATACAAAAACAAGACCCATATATATGCTGTCTACAAGAGACCCACTTCAGACCTAGGGACACATACAGACTGAAAGTGAGGGGATGGAAAAATGGATTCCATGCAAACGGAAATCACAAGAAAGCTGGAGTAGCTATACTCGTATCAGATAAAATAGACTTTAAAATAAAGAATGTTACAAGAGACAAGGAAGGACACTACATAATGATCAAGGGATCAATCCAAGAAGAAGATATAACAATTATAAATATATATACACCCAACATAGGAGTACCTCACTACATAAGGCAACTGCTAACAGCTATAAAAGAGGAAATCAACAGTAAGACAATAATAGTGGGGAACTTTAACACCTCACTTACACAAATGGACAGATCATCCAAAATGAAAATAAATAAGGAAACAGAAGCTTTAAATGACACAATAGACCAGATAGATTTAATTCATATTTTTAGGACATTCCATCCAAAAACCGCAGATTACACTTTCTTCTCAAGTGCACACGGAACATTCTCCAGGATAGATCACATCTTGGGTCACAAATCAAGCCTTGTTAAATTTAAGAAAATTGAAATCATATCAAGCATCTTTTCTGACCACAATGCTATGAGATTAGAAATGAATTACAGGGACTTCCCTTGTGGCGCAGCGGTTGGGTATCCGCCTGCCAATGTAGGGGACATGGGTTCGATCCCTGGTCCGGGAGGATCCCACATGCCGCGGAGCAGCTGGGCCCATGCGCCACAACTACTGAGCCTGTGCTCTAGAGCCCGCGAGCCACAACTACTGAAGCCCACACACCTAGAGCCTGTGCTCCACAGTGAGAAGCCACTGCAGTGAGACGCCTGCATACCACAACGAAGAGTAGCCCCCGCTCTCTGCAACTAGAGAAAGCCCACACAGCAACAAAGACCCAATGCAGCCAAAAATAAATAAATAATAAATAAATAAATTTATAAAAAAAAAAAGAAATGAATTACAGGGGAAAAAAACGTTAAAAACACAAACACATGGAGGCTAAACAATACGTTACTAAATAACCAAGAGATCACTGAAGAAATCAAAGAGGAAATCAAAAAATACCTAGAGACAAATGACAATGAAAACACGATGATCCAAAATCTATGGGATGCAGCAAAAGCAGTTCTAAGAGGGAAGTTTATAGCTATACAAGCCTACCTCAAGAAACAAGAAAAATCTCAAGTAAACAATCTAACCTTACACCTAAAGGAACTAAAGAAAGAAAAACAACAAAACCCAAAGTTAGCAGAAGGAAAGAAATCATAAAGATCAAAGCAGAAATAAATGAAATAGAAACAAAGAAAACAATAGCAAAGATCACTAAAACTAAAAGGTGGTTCTTTGAAAAGATAAACAAAATTGATAAACCATTACATTAGCCAGACTCATCAAGAAAAAGAGGGAGAGGACTCAAATCAATACAATTAGAAATGAAAAAGGAGAAGTAATTAGAGACACTGCAGAAATACAAAGCATCCTAAGAGACTACTGCAAGCAACTCTATGCCAATAAAATGGACAACCTGGAAGAAATGGACAAATTCTTAGAAAGGTATAACCTTCCAAGACTGAACCAGGAAGAAACAGAAAATATGAACAGACTAATCACAAGTAATGAAATTGAAACTGTGATTGAAAATCTTCCAACAAACAAAAGTCCAGGACCAGATGGCTTCACAGGTGAATTTATTCAAACATTTAGACAAGAGATAACACCTATCCTTCTCCAACTCTTCCAAAAATTGCAGAGGAAGGAACACTCTCAAACTCATTCTATGAGGCCACCATCACACTGATACCAAAACCAGACAAAGATACTACCAAAAAAGAAAATTACAGGCCAATATCACTGTTGAATATAGATGCAAATATCCTCAACAAAATACTAGCAAACAGAATCCAACAACACATTAAAAGGATCATACACCATGATCAAGTGGGATATATCCCAGGGATGCAAGGATTCTTCAGTATATGCAAATCAATCAATGTGATACAACATATTAACAAATTGAAGAATAAAAACCATATGATCATCTCAGTAGATGCAGAAAAAGCTTTTGACAAAATTCAACACTCATTTATGATAAAAACTCTCCAGAAAGTTGGCATAGAGGGAACCTACCTCAACATAATAAAGGCCATATATGACAAACCCACATAAACATCATTCTCAATGTTGAAAAACTGAAAGCATTTCCTCTAAGATCAGGAAGGAGACAAGGAAGTCCACTCTCGCCATTATTATTCAACATAGTTTTGGAAGTCCTAGCCATGGCAATCAGAGAAGAAAAAGAAATAAAAGGAACAAATTGGAAAAGAAGAAGTAAAACTGTCACTGTTTGCAGATGACATGATACTATACAGAGAATCCTAAAGATGCCACCAGAAAACTACTAGAGCTAATCAGTGAATCTGGTAAAGTTGCAGGAAACAAAATTAATGCACAGAAGTCTCTTACATTCCTAATACACTAATGATGAAAAATCTGAAGGAGAAATTAAGGAAACACTCCCATTTACCATTGCAACAAAAAGAATAAAATACCTAGGAATAAACCTACCTAGGGAGACAAAAGACCTGTATGCAGAAAACTATAAGACACTGTTGAAAGAAATTAAAGATGATACCAACAGATGGAGAGATATTCCATGTTCTTGGATTGGAGGAATCAATATTGTGAAAATGACTATAGTACCCAAAGCAATCTACAGATTCAAGGCAATCCCTATCAAATTACCAATGGCATTTTTTACAGAAGTAGAACAAAAAATCTTAAAATTTGTATGGAGACACAAAAGACCCCGAATAGCCAAAGCAGTCTTGAGGGAAAAAAATGGAGCTGGAGGAATCAGACTCCCTGACTTCAGACTACACTACAAAGCCACAGTAATCAAGACAATATGGTACTAGCACTGAAACAGAAATATAGATCAATGGAACAGGATAGAAAGCCCAGAGCTAAACCCACACACCTATGGTCAACTAATCTATCATAAAGGTGGCAAGGATATTCAATGGAGAAAAGCCAGTCTCTTCAATAAGTGGTGCTGGGAAAACTAGACAGCTACATGTAAAAGTATGAAATTAGAACACTCCGTAACACCATACACAAAAATAAACTCAAAATGGGTTAGAGACCTAAATGTAAGACCGGGCACTATAAAATTCTTAGAGGAAAACATAGGAAGAACACTCTTTGACATAAATCACAGCAAGATCTTTTTTTATCCACCTCCTAGATTAATGGAAATAAAAACAAAAATAAATCATAAAAAGAAACAAAATTGGGTCATTTGTAGAGATGTGGATGAATCTAGAGACTGTCATACAGAGTGAAGTAAGTCAGAAAGAGAAAAACAAATATTGTGTATTAACGCATATATGTGGAACCTAGATAAATGGTACAGATGAACCGGTTTGCAGGGCAGAAATAGAGACACAGATGTAGAGAACAAATGTATGGATGCCAAGGGGGGAAAGCAGTGGGGAGTGAGGGTGCTCTTGTGATGAATTGGGAGATTGGGATTGACATGTATACACTGATGTGTATAAAATTGATGACTAATAAGAACCTGCTGTATAAAAACATAAAATAAAATAAATAATAAATAAAAGGGTGTATTACCTATGTTTTCTTCTAGGAGTTTTATGGTTTTCTGTCTTACATTTAGGTCCTTAATCCTTTTCGAGTTTATTTTTGTATGTGGTGTGAAATAAATACTCTAATTTCATTCTTTACATTTAGATATCCCATTTTCCCAGTGCCACTTATTAAAAAACTGTCTTTTCCTCATTGTATATTCTTGCATCCTTTGTTGTAGATTAATTGACTGTAAGTGCATGGATTTATTTCTAGGCTGTCTATTCTGTTCCGTTGAGCTTATTGTCTGTTTTGTGCCAGTACCATACTGTTTTTTTTTGTTTTTTTTTTTGGCTTCTCACTGTTGTGGCCTCTCCTGTTGCGGAGCACAGGCTCCGGACGCGCAGGCTCAGAGGCCATGGCTCACGGGCCCAGCCGCTCCACGGCACGTGGGATCTTCCCGGACCAGGGCATGAACCTGTGTCCCCTGCATCGGCAGGCAGACTCTCAACCACTGCGCCACCAGGGAAGCCCAACCATACTGTTTTGATGACTGTAGCTTTGTAGTATAGTCTGAATTCAGGGAACATGTTACCTCCAGCTTTGTTCTTTTTTCTCAAGATTGCTTTGGCTGTTTGGGGTCTGGGAGGTGGGGAATGATAGCTGCTACTGCACAAAGAGCTGAAATTTTCCAAAATTAACCAAAATTTACCATCCAAGCCTTCCCCTGGAAGTCATAAATCTTCAAAGGTCTCCAGAGTTTCAAAATTGTTACATCAGGCAGATTCCACGAGTGCAATTGTTGTCTTGCTGGAGAGACATTCCTAGCGTTTCCTACTCTGCCGTCTTCCCCAAAGACTCACTAACTTTTGACTAAAAGTCTCTTTCACTATGAGGGTCTTGTTCATCTGCATCCTAATTATTAAACCATCAGGATTAGAAGAACAGCCATCTTTGGCCTCCAAAGCATTTTCCAAACTGTAATATTTTGTATAGTGTTCTACACTTTGTTTTCATCATATGTATTATTTTGATTCTTCACAATAACATGGGGGAAGTAGTAAGGGCAAATAGTGTTATCCCTATGTTATAATCAAGAAGATTAAGCCTTAGGGTACGAGTAAATATTAATGATTACTCAGTGAGCGATAGAGTAACAATTCGAACCAAACTTTTTTCACTCAAAGCTAGAGCTCTGTCTGCCACCCCAAACTACCTCTATAGAGCAACCGTACCTTCTCTATGAAATCAGAAAGTTTGGCTCTGAATAGTGAGCACAGTCTAAAAAGAAATATCCTCGCCGTCAAAGCTATCACTGACCTTGGAAACCATCACTAGCTCTCTCTGCATGTTCTGATTGTGAGTGAATTCACAGAAGAGTGAAAAGAAGGCAAAAAGGAAGAGGATGCTATCTTTCTTATCTCCTCCAGCAGTTTTTTCCACTTGCTAGAGAGAGAATGAGATAGGTAAGAAGTTAGGAAACTGTGTCTAAGCAAGCTCCTCATGGCAGCTGTGCAATTCTTGCTTTTACTTGAAACTAAGAGAATGATCAGATGCCAAATTGGTTTGAAGTAACAAAATATATAGCCTCTCTAGGAGGGCCCTGATTCCTTCAGGATGTGTATTTAGGATGAATATCCAAATTTCTGTTTCAGTGAGAGGATAAGAACAGCGTTAGAATAAGGTAATTTAAAGTAGTTAAGCATTAGTGAAAAACATATAAAATTATACCTAAAATTTGGTCATTTAAAAATACGTTGATCTCTGTATTAATTTTCAATTATTGTATTCCTTGATGGTACAATGTTGTTTTTAGCAACAAAAGGTAAAATTTTTACTTAAAGAAGTCTAGAAGGTTAATGCATATAATCTTTCTTGTAACCATACTTCCTGCCTTAGCCCTATAATTCGGATGAAGAGTTCACACACTAAAATGCCACAGAGGCCAGGCAGGTAACCTGAAGCAGGCTGGGTGTAAGCACATGTGCATATATTATATGAATGATGGAGTGCTGGAGACAGCCTGGCTCTCCAAATGGGGCAGCTGGAGTCAGCTACAACCAACTGTTATCTTGAGGAAACACAGAGCTAGTAATTGCTAGATATTCTGATTTTTTCCAGAAAAACTGAAAATCTATATTTTTATGTAAACACTCCTGATTTTTAAATGTTGACTTAAATTTAAAGTGAACAAGCCAACAAACCACTTGAACTAAACAAAATATGGCTGCTGGCCACTAATTTATCTCTGGTTCTGAGCATGTGATATTTGTTGCCACCTGGTGGTAGCTTTCCTCAATTCTAGCTTTAATTTTAAAGGATGATGTGACAGCAAATTTCAGTGTTTGGCTTACTTGTGTGAGGAGCATGGTCCTGCTGGGTGGGCGAATTGCCCACTTCCAATATCCATGCCAATGCTTCCTTATATTGGCACAAATGGCCAAAGTGAAAATCAGCACTGAAATAAGAGTTGGTGATTAAAATACTGAAAATAAATGTTCATTAACACAGATATTTATGTGATAATCAGTACAATATGGAGTTATTTTTATGCCTATATTATCAAATATTCAGGGTGTATGTTGGGCACAGCTAAAGCAAGGGGTCAGAAATGTGGGGTTATTGTCTTGGGCCCTTGCGGCTGCAAGACTGAGCATCAGGACCATGACTCACTCAGGCAGTTGGCCAGTTCCCCAAATGATACTAAAAACGACCTGAAATACAGTTTTCTCATCTGTAAAATATGGGGATAATAATACCACCTGTCTCATAGGGCTATAAAAACTCAGTGTCCTCAGCACACTTTTTTTTGGTGGAGGGGGAGCTTTTCTTATATATGAATGCAGTGAGCCCAACCTACTACCATACCCTTGGTCAGCAAGGCAGGCAGGTAAGACTGGCTTATCTTCTAAGCACACCCTCTGCCCAAACTGGGTGTGGCTCTTCTGAGACTTCCTCATTCTCTTCTTTAAGGTTGATTTCTTTTAACCTGATATTCCCATATAAAAATGTTTGGAGCAGAAAATGGGAGAATACAGTGTGATTTGGGCTGGTTTCCACTCCCACCTCAATGTCAACCATGTAGTTAGAGCATATGAAAGATGTGTCTGCTTGAAAGGATCTTGAATACTAATTTGTGATGGAAAATTACAGGAGCCCATCAGAAAAGAATTATTATAAAATACCACCTTTCACAGGGGAGTTGAGAGTGCCTTCATCTGCACTTTGCTTACTTTTTTTTTTTAACTGGGAGACTGGAATAGTAGAAAAGTTCCTAAGATTCCAAACAAATAATTTAAAACCATGAATTACTAGGCCCAGGAGTTTTTTTTTAAACCAATATAATACAAGAAATTCCTCTAATTAAAAAAAATCTTATAGACACTCACTTTCATGTCTTTCATATTTAAATGTGAGGATGTATTGAAGGAAAACAAGGGCTGCTAAAAATTAAAATCTACCCAGTTCTGAGAGTTATTAACATGAATATTAAAACAAGAAGGTGTCATACTCCAAAGAGAAAACAGACAGCGTATTAATACCAAATATAAAGTGAGAGTAAGAACAGTGTGAATAACTTTGTAAAAAAAATACTACAGGACTTATATATTTAAAGGATTCAGCAGAAAAGAAGTTATGTGCTTGTTCCAATGCTAAGACTTGTGGAGTTTCTTTTCTTGCACTATCTTCAGTTTTTGTTTATTTTGAAAATTCCTCACATTGGCTTATAGTCATGCTTCACATTGAAATCATTTAGGTGATGGTTAGGTTTTGTGTCTACATTACATAAAGGTGATAATATTTTGAAGGTGACCTTCATGAGCGGGGTGGGGGAGCAGGAATAAACAGGAAGTGACACAGGGATTGAAGGAGGTTTATCAGAGAGGCAGAGAAAGCAGATGGAATCCAAAACAATCTAAAACCAATCAGTCAAGGCATTTTAAAAGTTACATAAATATTTATATAGCCATAGAGATATCATGAAATATTTCTTTGTGACAAAATATTTTTTCTACCCTAAAATAATACTGTAAGCAATAGAGCAGGGTAAATTTTTTTCAAATAAATGTGGTATTTTAATAAAAGGGGGAAATGAGAAAAATATTTCATCTCGTGCAACAACTCTGAAGTCCTGATAAAGAAATATGAAACAAAGCAGAGCAAGTTAAACTATTAAAGAGAACAGATGGAAGCTTCCCCCTGAGATAATCCTGAGCAGAATACTCAGTACCTTCCTGGAAAATTTTGAGTCTATCCATCTCATCAATTTTCTTTTTTTTTTTTTTTTTGGAAGAGAGAAATGTTTATGAAATGAGTTTGTACGAGACTGGCTGCAGTTCAGCTTTTGCAGGAACAAGCTGCTTATCTAATTCCTGTCTGAATGGCATTTATTTTTATTAGTGGACATTGTACCAGCTATCCAATGCCTTTCCTTCTCAATGAGGGAAAACGGATCTTGAGAGCCTCCTGAAGACTTTTTATTATACCTTAGGTAATTACGTATTTGTATTGCCGAATGTACACACACATGCACAATAGTGAGAAAATACATGGAGAAAGAGGTACACACATTTTTATAAAAACAAAAAGGAAAATTTATTAGCACATTTATAATAAAAACCTTTTAGGACTTCCCTGGTGATGCAGTGGTTAAGAATCCACCTGCCAATGCAGGGGACGTGGGTTCAAGCCCTGGTCCGGGAAGGTTCCACATGCCACGGAGCAACTAAGCCGTGAGCCACAGCTACTAAACGTGTGCTCTAGAGCCCATGAGCCACAACTGCTGAGCCCACATGCCGCAACTACTGAAGCCTGTGTGCCTAGAGCCCATGCTCCACAACAAGAGAAGCCACCGCAATGAGAAGCCCGTGCACCTCAACGAAGAGCCGCAGCTAGAGAAAGCCCGCACGCAGCAATGAAGACCCAACGCAGCCAAAAATGAAAAATATAAATAAATAAATTATTAAAAAGATAAAAACCTTTTAAGTAGTTCTATGTGAAGAATAATAAATTTAGGTTTTAAGACCTTGTCTCAATTACAAGTATATATGGAAATATTGACTGAAGGTAAAATCTTGCTGTCTGAAATTTGTTTTTTTTAAATTTTTTTTATCGAAGTGTAACCGATTTACAATGCTGTGCCAATCCCTGCTGTGTGGCAAAGTGACTCAGTTACACACATGTAGACATTGTTTTTTTATTATTCTTTTCCATTATGGTTTATCCCAGGATATTGAATATAGTTCCCTGTGGTATACATTAGGACCTTGTTGCTTATCCATTCTAAATGGAATAGTTTGCATCTATCAACCCCAAACTCCCAGTCCTTCCCTTCCCCTCCCCACCTCCCCCTCAAGCAACCAAAAGTCTGTTCTCTTGAAATTCAGTTTTGAAATTCAAGCATCCGGTCCTTCACTGAAAAGAAGAATGATTTTAACGAAGTTAAAGAACTTTAGTTCAAACATGCAAAAGACCCCAATAACATAAGAACTATAAATAGGAACTGTATTTCATGTGCAGATTTGTACCTTTCTGAAGCCCGTTCTTCCAGAGGGTCATGGCCATACCCTGGAGACCATTACCCTGACAATGGTGGTTGGATTTTTGTCCTGAAAGCATCTTCTATCTTATCTGTCACTTCTCTGCCCACGACCCCCGCCTACATCTTTCTACGGTTTATCCTGTTGACTTGGCATTTTACTAATTGGAAGTTTCATGTCATATGCCACTTTGGAGATTTCACACATATGCTCACCTCTGAATCATTTACCAAACTGTTTTCATAAGAATGCTTTAGAGCCAATCCCCGGCTTACCCTGATGTTTAAATCTCTTCATCCAGGTGGAATGGAATGTTAAAGTGGAAGTTTCAGCTGAGATCCTAAGGTATCAGGTACCTAAGGGAATTGTTAATTGATGAATTTTAGATTTACAACACTCATATCAAGGGCATAAAATGGTGGTTTTACTCTGCATTTGTAGAAGTATTTTTTTTTAAGAGCGAGAGAATTGTGAAATATTACTTCCCCCTATATTTCAAGTCAAGAGAGAATCTTAAAATGAACCAGCAAAGTGAACTCTTCTTACATAAGAGTAAGAAGAAAAGCCAAGTTTTTACAGAGAAGCAGGGGAAGGACCAGACCCACTGAATAAATGTAAGGGGGCAATTGAAGAGAAAAGGAAAATTGTTTTTCTAAGTACATTCCACAAGTTAGTGCTTGTTCAGTGTACTACGCATGCAAGTGCCCATTTATCCTTATCCTTTGTTTAGCGCTTTTAGAGCAGTTCTTTACCCACAAAATATTTTCCATGATGATTTTTGGGTTTTTTAAGTGTTTTTAATATAGAATCTTATCAAAGTGTACTAAAACATTACATTTGTTGTTGTGCTGTAATTAAGATATTTAATTTTGCTTTCAAAGGAGTCTAACACATTATTTAGATATGATTTCCCCTTAATGAAATAAAACACATTTTCTATCAATATGTAAAGTTTGTGCAAGTTTTCAATGATCTTATACTCCGTGGTAAATTATATCAATAAAGCTTAGATAGAGATAAGACTGTGCTGCTCTTCCTGCCTTTTAAAAATCAAAAGACAGAATAATAAGCTAAGAAAGAGAAGTCAGAGAGGTAGAGGTCTCCGAGAAGGCAGTGGCAGAAAAATTTAAAGAAAGTCAATAGAGTCAAATGACGCAGAGACATCAAGAAGGATAAAAACAGAAATTATTGTGATTTAGGGAGTCAGGACTGACCTTTTTTGAATGTTTTTGAGTGGAGTGGTAAGATGAGATACAACAGTGAAAAGGCTGAGGAGCAAATGAGGGGTGAAGTAGTGAGGATAAAGATGTACGTATAGTGCTTTTTCCGAAAGTTTGGTGTTGGAGGACAGAGTAAAGAAAAGGTTTAGTGTTTTTTAAGTCAGGAGACTTGAGCCTACATGGCAGCTGAGGAAAGCAAGCCGCAGAAAGCACAGGAGTAATGGTGTGAGCATGTAAATTGGTATAACTGGGCCCTGGAAAGGGAGAGGAGGAAGTGCCCAGGAGGATGGAGCAAGTCTGGAAACAGTATGTCTTCCATACACGAGGGAATATGCAAAGACAGAGTTAAATCTGAGGTGGAGAAGATGGAAGGTGAAGTTCACAACTCGTGGTCTTAATTTTCTTTGAGATTTGATGGTAAGTTCATCCACTGAATGGGTGTGTGAGTGGATTAAGGTTGTGCTCTTCACAGGGTAGAGTGGAAGCTGAAATTCCTGAGGGGATGCCTTTTTCTAATTCTTACAAAGGTACCATAAACCACAGCCTTTGGTAAGAGCCTTAGTAAGAGTGGTGAATTATTGGAAAAATATGTTTCTAAGGAGTTATCCTATAAGTTGTTGGTTAATTAGTTGTACAAGATGTAAACATTATCACAATTTGATCTAATCATTCTAATTTAGTTGTTCAGAAGAAAATTTGGGCTTGGAAATCCTCTGATGCCTCCTAAAGGGAGACAATTAAATTTGTACTTGTTATATATATATATTTTTAAATTTTATTTATTTATTTTTGGCTGTGTTGGGTCTTCGTTTCTGTGTGAGGGCTTTCTCTAGTTGCGGTGAGCGGGGGCCACTCTTCATCGCGGTGCACGGGCCTCTCACTATCGCGGCCTCTCTTGTTGAGGAGCACAGGCTCAGTAGTTGTGGCTCACGGGCCTAGTTGCTCTGCGGCATGTGGGATCTTCCCAGACCAGGTCTCGAGCCCGTGTCCCCTGCATCAGCAGGCGGACTCTCAACCACTGCGCCACCAGGGAAGCCCCTGTACTTGTTATATTTTAACTGGATTCTGTCATTTAGGGATTTTAAAGAGTCTCTTAGTATTGGTTTTTGAGTCTCTCTAGACGCTTTTTTCTTGAGTTCCTTTTTGACAGCTAGATTTTAGTTGATACGTTTAGCACCCGTACTTCTGTGATATTTTGTGAAGGCAAACGTTGCACTTTTTGAAAGTTGCCTTTCCTCCTATAGCAGCCACTTTTGTATTGCCAGTTGGGCATTTAGGTTTTGTTCTGTTTTTTAATTCCTGAAGAACCTGATCTTTCTATCCATGGTTTAATTTTTTTCTTGTGCTTTAAGGTTCTTTCAAATGCCCCATTGTTTTCATTTTTTTGACTTTTCTCTTAAACAATGCCTGTATACTGTGTTATTTTTTTTTTTTTCTTGAAGTGAATTACTCCATATGGAACAATTGGAATTGTCCTTTTCCTACCAGGATGTTGAATCATTCAAGATTTGTCTGGTAGCTTGAGACATCCAGTAGGCGAGTCATAGGGTTGGGCACTTTTTTATGAGCTCACTTCTGATCTTCTCCTGTCTCACAAAAGGTGTAGCAGATACTACACAAAAGGTGTAGTATCTCCTGTCTCACAAAAAGTGTAGCAGATACCACACAAAAGGTGTAGCAGAAGGCAAGGAGAAAACAGGCTAAAAGTAAAAAGAAAACAGGACTTTATGCTTGATCCCCTAATGTAAAGTTCTTACCTCTACATCTTGGGTTACTCTGACAATTCCACTCATCATCCTTACTTTAACGGTAAACTTTTATTTACTCAGTTTTCTTAAGGTGAGTCCATTTTTTGTGCTGAGGACTTATGGATAAGAGAGGTGGGGTGAAAAAGAGTTGCTGATCATCTGAACTACTGGTCCAGTTCAGAGTATGTGTATGTTGTTACATATGCAGTGGTTGAAAGGATTACAGAGGGTATGTTAATCCAGGTCTCTTGGGAAGCAGGCAAGAAGAGATTGGATGAAAATTTTTATTTAAAAAAAGGCCTGTAAGGGAAACAGTGAGATGGGAGTGGCCAAGAGAGCCATCAGACCATAATGCAGGTCTACCTTTAGATAAACTGAGAAAGAGAAGGAAGGGAGGCAGGTAGAAACATCTTAGACTGCAGTGCAGTTCTAAGAAAGTTAGGTAAGGCTGTCAGGAGTCCTTAGGCAGAGTCACCTTATGGGGAGTCCTGTGCCCTTCTGGGAATGGACCTGCTTCGCTCAGTCATTGCCTAGGAGCAACCTGTGAGAAGTGCGGTTTCAGCGCAAATGCAGTGATATTCAGAGCACAGCAGCTAGGGCTGCCAGTCAATTATGCTTCCTGGGGTTAGAAATCTGAAAGTCAAATTTTCATGGCTATTACTATCCACCCCATTCACCAAACAGATCCAATTTTCCACATAGGTTCAGGGAGCAGCAACTTCATGGTTATCATGGACCTATCTTCCTAGGGGGAAACAAAGAAGAGGGAGGTTAGTGAGATGAACTACAGACCCTGTTACTGCAGTAGATCTCAGAAAGGCAACTGGTACTTATTCTCTCACTCCTCCAGATAGTGGTGATAGCTGAGGCTCTGTGATCAGGAAAGGCAGACCCTAACCTAGACTAGGTATCTATCCCTTGCACATGAACCAAGTCCCCAACGTAGTCAACATTAACCACCAAATAGCCATCTGGTTTCTTTGAGAAATAAATAGTGCCTTACTGGGGGCTCAACGTTGGTCTCTGTTGCTAACAGGCTGGACATTCAGACACAGCAGTTGCTAAATTAGTCTCCATATATGGTAGGCCATGCTACTGGGCCCTTATATAGCCTCCATGTCTGCCACCATGGTTACTTCATTCATGTACCCATTGTGACAGTTGTGTGATGACCAATGACAAAGACTGGCTAACATGAACTAACTAGTCATTTTGTCTATTTAGTTGCTGAGAACTTCTTTCACGGTAGATGCTTTTTCATGAGCATTAATGTACAATACACTTCATGTCCCCTCCCACATGTTTGCTCACATACCTTCTAGCCTATACCCATGTATCTCTAATCTTCCAGTGTTTTTCTTTCCAGATCTCTGATGGCCAGGCCATTGGCTACTACCCAGGAACTTATACATATTCTCACCTTCTACATTAAGTAGATGCCAGGTGTACTGCTTACAGCTCTGCCCACTGGAAAGATTTTCCCTCTCCACTGTCTTTCAGGGCCACCCTCAATATGGCTGAAACGAAACCTATTTTTGGTTCACTCTCAAGTATGAAGCCAATCTTAACCAAGCTCAGACTTTTTCCTTCTCTTTCAGCTGGTCAAATAGACTCCTCCATAATGCTATATGGTACGGAGGAAGGGGTATGGTGCAACTGTGATGGGTAAGAAAAAGTCTGGGCTACAAAATCATGGTCTTATTCCATATTTCAGGGTCCCACATTGTGAAACTCCCATGAAGGTCTGTCATAAACACCATCCTGCCTATTTTCTCACTACTGTCACCTCCAACATCATGGGTTTTGCCAGATCATATGGCTTAAGCAGCAAGGCTTCAATCACAGCCTAGGCTTCAATCAGAGCCCTTTTCTGCTCTGGGCTCCACTTAAAACTGACAACCTTTCATGTCACCAGGTCAGTATTCCTAGGTGGTGAATGTGTTGCCTGCAGAACACAAAGAGGCCTACCAGGTACTGTGCTTTCCTCTTTGTGGGAGAGTATGCAAGATTCAGCAATTTGTCTTTTGCTTTGGAAGGCATCTCCCAGCATGTCCCTGACCACTGGGCCCCTAAAACTTTCACTGAAGTGGCAGGTCCTGAGTCTTCAGATGGTTTATCTTTTACCCTCTGGAGCACGTGTCTTACCAAGGCCTTCAGTGTATTAGTCACCTCGTCTCTTGTCCAATCATTATGATGTCACTGATGTAATGAATCAGTGTCTTACCAAGGCCTTCAGTGTATTAGTCACCTCTTCTCTTGTCCAATCATTATGATGTCATTGATGTAATGAATCAGTGTGATGTTCTGTGAGTGTGCAGGGGATTCAGATCTTTTCAAGCAAAATTATGACAGAGAGTAAGAGTACTAACATAACCCTGAGACAAAACTGAAAATTAATTTCATTGTCTATCTCACATGAATACAAATCATTTTGAACTTTTCTAAGTGGAATGAAAAAGAACACATTGTTCAAATCAATGGCTGCATACCATGAACTTGATTTCTTATTAATCCCCTTAGCACAATACCATGTCTGGCATATGATCAGGTTTGCTACTTGATTAAGTCTGTAACAATCCATAGTCATTCTCCAGGATCCATCTGTTTTCTGCAAGGGGCCACACTGGTGAGTTAAACAGAAATAGAGAGCTCACCACTTCTGCGTCATTTAGGTCTTTAAGAGTAACAACAATTTCCACTATATTTATGGGATATGATATTGTATTTTATTTACTATTTTGGTTGGGGGCTGGGGGCAGTTTCAGAGGTTCCCACTTAGCCTTTTCCATTACGATAGCTTTCACCCACAGCCCAAGAACCCTATGTGGGGGTTAGTCCAACTGCCAAACCAGTTTTAATAATACTTTCAGGAAATGGCTAAATGACCAGTAGGTGGATCTCTGGATCCAGTGGGCCAACTATGAGCCAAACTTTAGCTGACTTATTTATTTCCTGGCCCCTAGACCCTCACACTAGCAGGGGGCCATGATGATACTTTGGATTTCTGGCTATCGACGTCAACTATGTTTTTGTGTAATAGTTCTAAAAATGTTTGGTTATTTGTAGGCATCTTTCCCTCCCCCCCACCTCCCGCTGCCATACATTTCAGATGTCTGCACCATTGTACTTGCCACAGCATTCCCCTTCACCAGGATAATTTCCCAGGTCACCAAGAGTGGAATCTTTAGCAATCTTGAGCCACTACTGCTTAGTGCCAGGGACCTGCCAATCTGGATGATATCTTCTTCATCCCCCAAGTGACTAGTAAACTCGCATTTCCTCACCTATTTTCTCAATCCATTCTAAGTACCACTTGTGTTAATCTGGGTCGTCCAAGATTCAGATTCCAAGATGGGATTAAAGGAGCAAGAGATTTATTAGAGGCAATGCCTGTGAGGGAAAATTAAGGCAGGAAAGGGGTAGGGAATGAAGGCCAGGAGAGTCATCGGATTACAACACAGGTCAATACGAGAACAAAAGAAGGAAAGTTGAGGAAAGCATCTTAGACTTCATTTTATTTCTGAGAAAGTTTGTCAAGTTCATTGGGAAATCCTGGTTGTCTGTCAGAAGAGTCCTGTGCCTCTCAGGAACAGGCCTGCCTTACTATTCCCAACTTGCTCTGTCACTGGCAGAAGATAGCCCATAGAAAGCATGATTGTGGCTCAGATGCAGTGATGGATTTCAGAGCACATTAATGAGGGTGCCCACAGGGATCTGGCAGATACATTTTCATGGCCACCACGAAGTAGAACGGTTGGAGAAAAGTGGGGAAGAATGATCATTTTCTATGCAGGAAAAAGAAAAGAGATAATGGATACAGAATAAGAAAAAAATGATGATCTCTAGTGAAACAAATTATGTTCTCTTCCCCTCTAGTTGACCTGTCAGAAGTTAACTAATGTGGAGCTAGTGGTTGAAAGCCGGTAAATCAGCAAATGTTCACCCACACATATGGATACCCAGAAAGCAGCAAATATAGATACTTGCACCAGTCCCCAGCAGGAAAGTAGGTGGAAGCAGAGAGCAGCTCTGCTGATTCAGATTAGATGAGACTGTCCACCTATCATCAGGGTTTGGTTTATGTTCTAGAATCTAGATAGTGAAGAACAACATGTCCCAGTAAGTGGGTGCTCTGCTGAAATTGAGCTCTGAGGTATTTCTGGAAACTCTGATGTCCATGAAGAGGGAAAACTTCCCATTTTAAGTGACAAGAGTGTTTTTGTGTCCCTAAATGTGGAGTTTATGATTTAATTTTGGAGCAAATCGCTACTCGTTTTGAGAAATAATCACTGTATCAGACATTTTATGCAAAATTAAGTGTGACCCAGTTTGGAACTGAGATATTTGAGACACTGAGGCATTAAACTGTCAAAATGAAAATTTATCTTCATTGAAGATAGAGATACATTTCTGCAGATTGTATCTTTTAGGAAAATGTTGCTTTTGTAAACATGAAATTTAGATTTAATTGTCTCTGAAAACTGTTCTTGAGTGATGCTTTTGCGTCATTCTGAGCAAGCATTCAGAATGCAGGTTAGGAGTGGAGAGCAACTTTGGCAGAAAGGATCTGGAGATACACATTTACCTTCTTCTAAAGAAGAGACCCTAGAGAGGAGGGACCTGGCCTTGCAAATTCCCGTATTAGACCAGGCTTTTCTGGGGTTATACTGAAATAAACAAACTCTGGAAATGTACCCATTATTGAGTCTTGATTAATTTTTTTAGAAAAACAAACCGTTTAATTCAATCCTTGAATTATTATTGAAGGCCTACTATGTCAAGGTACTGTTTCAGTCACTTGGAATATGTCAGTGACAAAGCAGACAAAAAAAGCTCTCTGGAGCTTATGTCTTCTCTCCTGATGTCCTGTCACTGGAGAAATGAGTCTTGGAGTAGGAAATAGAAGAAGGAGAAAGAGTTTCCTCTCTCTTGGCCTTGGGTATGCATTAGGGCCTCAGCTCTGGGAGAGAACAGAGTCCTCAAGAAAACTCTCAATGGGTGAGTAAGCCAGCCCTGTACCATGTGGGCAGGCCAGGAGCCAAAGTGAGAGATGTCCAGTAGGAAACTCCTCTGGAAGGTCCTTGGCTTGTAGATGCTGAGAACTACTATAATACACCTGGCATAAGGTTTTAAGCTATTAGGGAAGTTCCCCTCTATTATTTACTAAACCTCTAGGCAAGTCTTGTTAAGGATTACATCCTGGTCTTAGATACTACTGTGTGGATTTGAATGAAGGGCCTGGTATCTCCATGGTGGTAAAGTGGTACAAGAGGAAGTTTCACTGGCTGACAGTAATGAACTTTGACCTGCAGAGGAATAGAGCAGCAGTCCAGCTAATGGGCTGGGATGTCAAGTCAGGGTGTATTTGTGGAACAAGAAATCCCTTTCAGGGAATTTTCAGGGATACTTGGGAAGCAGAAGCTGGTAAAAATTGGACCTCCTGCAGTCAAGCAGAATTAGAGGCTTGAACTATTGTTGATACCCTAAAGAGAAGAGTGACTTCTAGGCTTGAAAGGACTGGGACTTCTGTGTTATGGCCCCTGCAGGCTTCAGGGAGCAGTAAAGATGGTGTTTGTGTGAAAGCTCTAAGAAAGGTTAGAGGTCATATCACAGAATAGGGTATGAGTCAAAGTTTTCAACACAAACATAGTGAATAGGATTTTACATTCAGGGCACTTAACAGTTCTGTGTCTAATTATATCTGCACATGCTTTAATTAATAACTGATATATGTGCTACCCAATATTTCTATTTATTGTCTTCCTTCTGGTAAAAGTGGCCAACATTTCAGGTCATCTTAAGAGTAATATGGAGTAGAATGCATGCCCCAGAAACAATCTATGTAGCTAATTTCCCTGAAGAAATACATCTACTTTAAGAGAGATTTCCAAGATGAAAACAGTGAGAAATGCTGTTATATAGTGTCCAATCCTCATCCATCCTTTCCTGCCTCTCAGCTATTTGTGAAAATACTGATACAGCCATACACATATTACCACAGAAACAAATACACCAAGCACTTATAGTCATATATGCTATATAAAGTATATCACCCGAATGATAGGAGTGGGGAACTCACAGAACTACCTAAGGTACATTATTATTTAGCATTTTATGTTCACATCATTAAAGTTTGGTACTCCCACAATGTAGAATGTAAAATGTAGGGGACTACACCTGGACTGTGTAGATCAATAAGCACTGACAATCTGCTAAAGGTGATGCACCTATAGAAATGAAGTTTATATGAAGTTTATAATGCTGTAATCTTATACACTATAGAGCCTAAATTCTGCAGCATAGGGGCCTGGACCCTAAACTTCAGTTCTGTTTCTGTTGCTTTTATTATAATTCAGGTGTCTGCTTTTAGATATCAGAGTCTTTCATAAAGGTCACATAAAACTCTGAAATTGGATCAGGTGAACTGAGCAATATTATAATGTTCACTAGAATAGTGAAATTTTACCAAAGTTTGGAAGAGTAGTAAGAAAGGAGTTAGAGGAGCAATCTTCTTTTTCCCTTCCTCCTTGTGGTTGATTGCAAAAAATATGTGGGAAATACAGTGAACAAGCAATACTTTGCAGCTCCTACATCAAGAGGTAGAGTCTATTTCCCCATCCTCAAGATGAGGTGGGAAGCTCTTGTAATGAGGTGATATTTTGTGAGTTTTGAACCTAGGCCTTGAGAGACCTCTCAGCTTCCTCTTTCCTGCTCTTGAGACTCTCCTGGGATAGGCTGAACATCCGAAGAGACCACGTGGATCAGAAGGCTATTCTAGTTGAACCATCTTAGACCAACCAGCCCTAGGTGACCTGCCAACTGACCACACACACATGAGCAAGCCCAGCTGAACAATCAGCTGAGCCTGGTCAAGGCTAGAACCTTCAAGCCGAGCCCTGTCTAATTTGCCAAATTGCAATTTGTTTTAAGTTACAAAGTTATGGGGAAGTTTATTAAATAGCAAAAGCTAACTGATAGCTCTACATATCTCTATGTGTCATACAGCTTAGAAATGTTTTAAAGTAAATACTTTCCTCAAAGTAAGTTAAAGTTTTATTGTCACTTAAGCCAGTGTCACTAAAATGCTGATCCACAGAGAGATACAGAGCTTGCCTCAGAATGTAAATCTATCCACTGCTTCCTTCATCAACAAAGTCTTGGTGCAAAAAGAACATCAGCTTAATTCAATAGTGTGCCTATGACCTAGTTGGTTTCTATTTATAGTTCATGCAAGCTCCTCATATTACTGAAAATTGGTAATAAATAAATGGTACATAGACCAATTATAGTCTGTAAGCCACACTCTTTTTTTTTTTTTTTTTTTGCTGTACGCGGGCCTCTCACTGTTGTGGCCTCTCCCGTTGCGGAGCACAGGCTCCGGATGCGCAGGCGCAGCGGCCATGGCTCACAGGGCCAGCCGCTCCGCGGCATGTGGGATCCTCCCAGACCGGGGCACGAACCCGTGTCCCCTGCATCGGCAGGCGGACTCTCAACCACTGCGCCACCAGGGAAGCCCCAAGCCACACTCTTGATAGCAATGACCTAAGGCTTAGGAATAAGCAAAAAAAAAAAAAAAAATTTCTATAAAGAACCAGATAGTAAAAAATTTAGGGCCATACAGTCTCCGTCAACTTTGTCATTATAACAAGGAAGCATCCATAGGCAATATGTAAATGAATGGGCCTGGCAGTATTACAATAAAACTGTTTTAAAAACAGGCAGCAGGGCTTCCCTGGTGGCGCAGTGGTTGAGAGTCCGCCTGCCTATGCAGGGGACACGGGTTCGTGCCCCGGTCCGGGAGGATCCCACATGCCGCGGAGCGGCTGGGCCCGTGGGCCATGGCCTCTGCGCCTGCGCGTCCGGAGCCTGTGCTCCGCAACGGGAGAGGCCACAACAGTGAGAGGCCCGCGTACTGCAAAAAAAAAAAAAAGAAAAAAAACAGGCAGCAGGCTAGATTTGGTTTGTGGGCCATGGTATGCTAACCCCTGAATCCTAAGTCATTTCTGAGTCTCAGCCCAATCAAAGCTCATTATCGGGTCTGTTTTTGGTCAGTTTTTTATTACTGTCAAAAGAATATAGGCAAAGGCAAAAAGAGAATTGGAGATAGCCTTTATTGGAGAGAGGAAAAACCAATGCCTTAAATAGTTATTTCAGATGTCCCAATGCAGAGCCAGCCAGAGGGATAAAACGAAAGGTGGAAATAGGTACATAATTATTTTTTAAATAATTTTAAATAATTAGGAAAATATAAATATATGGGAAAAGCAGTGAGCAAGTACTGCCAATCAAAGCCCTTGGCTAAATCTTGGGAAAAAATAAATATTCTAAGAAGCTTTCATTTCAAAATTTTGACATCTCAAAGATACAGAACTGTTTAACAGTAGAGAGCCAAAGTATTCCTTCCTGCACTTTTTTCCTCCCCACCCTCTCTTCCTGTCTGCTTCCTTTTCTTCTATTAAACTTTTTTTCTTTTGCTGTTAACACAGAGGAAAAGATTTCCAACACCATTAAAAGCAACCAGTATTACATTCTTGAAGAGCAGGTTCATAAGAGCAGCTATTAATAATTTATGGTTGCCTCATTTGATTCTCCTTCAGTGTAGTCAGGAAGAACATATTTCTGTGTCATTGAAGTATTAGACAACAATCTGTCTTTAGATTTACCCTGAAAATGGTCAGGGTATGCCCCCGTGAGGGAGTTTCAGGAAGAGGTGCAAAAAAAGAGATGTCAACCATTGCCATCCATTTCTCAGATAGCATGCTGGGCAGATTTCCAAATTCCTGTTACATTCTGTTTTGTTTTTTTTTTTTAATGCAAGATGATTAGCTGCTTTGACAAATATGCTTCTCCCCAATTAACAACAGCCGCGATCAAAATTATTAGAGTGAAAGAAAAATCTGAAGTGCTGTGTGTTCTGTTTATTTTAATGAAATATGAAATGCTAAACTATTTCTTAAGGATCTCAAGTTCCTTAACCCATAGTGTGGGTTAGCTTTGCAAATGGTTTCCTTTATTTAGTTTTTAGTATTCACTACACCTTTTGATTAAGCCACTGAAAATCTCTAGCAGAATGCATGTTTGGAAAGATTAGCACATTAAGAACCAAAGCCATTGTCAGTCATTAACAGTTTGGTTCAGCTCTTCCCTTTTACAGCCATCGCTGAAACATCAGCGGCCAAAATGAAGTTCAATCCTTTTGTGACTTCTGACTGAAGCAAGAATTGGAAAAGGCATGTCAATGCACCTTCCCACATTCACAGGAGGGTTATGTCTCCCTCTCTTTCCAAAGAGCTGAGACAAAATTGCAATGTAGAATGATAAGTGCAAACTGGAATTATGTACAAGGTATTGTTTTGTTCAATGGAAGTAGTGAAGGACTCTGTTAGGCTGAGGAAGAAAAGACTTCCCTGAGCGGGAGAGTTTGAGCTGAGTGATGAGAAATAATGGAATTCACAACAAAGGGAGAAGCAGGAACAATCACTCTAGTAAAATTTGCTGTGAACAGGGAGTTCATGTAGAGGATTGTTAGGAGATTTTAGCCCTAGTGGCAGCAGAACTAAAAATAGGAATGGCTAAGTATGAGAGATGTTGAGGAAATGAAATGACAGGTAGAGTTTAATTATACAGAAGAAGAAGGTGAACATGACTTCCAAGTCTATAAGTGTAGAAAGAACCTTAGGTCTTATTTATTCCATTTCTCACTCAACACAGGAGTCTCACCCACAGTATTGGCCCACTAGCCTCTGCTGGGACTCTTTTAAGGGCGGATGCTGTCTGCCTCACAAGACAGCAGTCTGCTCCATTCTGGACAACTTGGATTTTAGAGAGAGCTTCTTTACATTGACCTGAAATCTGGCTGCCCTTAAATTCTACCCATTGGTCTTAATTCTTTATTCAGCAAAGACTAGGTCTGTTTTCGTAGGTCTAAGTCCAAGTCCTCTATATTCTTAGAAACACCTATTTTGTCTCTCTTTAGTCTCCTCCAGTCTTCTTCCCTCAAAGCATTTCCAAGGCTTCAGGAAAATCCTGACAAAATCTCTGTTAGTCACAATACTGACATATATAAAAGGCAGCTTTTCATATTTCTCCAGAGGTTGGATTTGGTGTCAGAAACATTTAGTGCCGTCATCTTAAAATATGAAGCTCTCTGACTGAAGCTGTTAGCATATCAGCCTCTTCAGCAGCCCCAACAAAGGAATAAGAGGACAAAACAAATGTTGGAGAAATAATAGCATATATTCTTAAAATATTATTCATCAAGGGGTTGTGCCCTTTTCCACTGCCTTAGTCATTTGAAGTAACAGTCTGGTTTTATTACTGCAGAAGAAAACAAGATATGGCTTGATTCAAATAAAGTCAACATTAGACCAAGAGAATAAATTAATGTTAGAATTGAAAGTTAAGATGATCTTGTCTAACCCCTTCATTTTATGGACCAGGCAACAGATGACTACATGATGATGACAAATAGTAAAATCATTTGCTAAAACCATTAGGAGAATAGTTGATGGGTAACTAGACATTCCTATCATGCCACCGGATTATTTTCTAGTCACAAAGGAAAATATCACTGTATAAGGGAGGGATCTGGTAGTTATCACACTAAAATGAATAGTTAAGTTTCACATTGCTAATGATGGTTCACCCAGAAAATATCTTCTGATGGGATTTAACATCACCTATGATGTAGTCTAGGCAAAAATATGTAATTGGAATATGTAAAGTCCAACAAATGGTACTGGGACAACTGGATATCCACATACGAAAGAGTGAATTTGCACCCCCTTCCTCATACTACATACAAAAATTAACTCAAAGTGGATCAAAGACTTAAATATAAGCACCTAAAACTATAAAGCTTTTAGAATGAAGCATAGATGTAAATCTTTGTGGCTTTAGGCAATGGTTTCTTTTTTTTTTCTTAACATTTTTATTGGAGTATAATTGCTTTACAATGATGTGTTAGTTTCTGCTTTATAACAAAGTGAATCAGTTATACATATACATATATCCCCATATCTCTTCCCTCTTGAGTCTCCCTCCCTCCCTATCCCACCCTTCTACCTGGTCACAAAGCACCGAGCTGATCTCCCTGTGCTATAGGCAATGGTTTCTTAAATATGACAGCAAAAGCACAAGAAGCTCAAGCAAAAAAAGAAAAAAATAGATAAATTGAATTTCATCAGAACTAAAACCTTTTTTGTATCAAAAATCATTACCAAAAAAGTAAAAACATAACCTACAGAATGCGAGAAAATGTTGCAAATCATATATCTGATAAGGTTATAGTATCCAGAACACATAAAGAAACCACCCAATTTTAAAATGAGCAAAGGATTCTAATAGACATTTCTACAAAGAAGATATACAAATGGCCAACAAGCACCTGAAAAAATGCTCAACATCATTAGTTATTAGGAAAATGCAAATCAAAATCACAGTGAGATACTTCACACCCTCTAGGGTGAATAAGAATTTTTCAAAAGTGGAAAGTAACAGGTGTTGGTGATGATGTAGAGAAATTGGAACCCTCATACATTGCTGGTAGGAATGTAAAATAGTACAGCTACTGTGGAAAAGTTTGGCAGCTCCTCAAAAAATTAATGATAGAGCTACCATATGATGCAGCAATTCCACTCCTAGGTATATAGCCAAAAGAACTGAAATCTGTGTTCACTTAAAAATATGTACAGGAATTGTCATATCAGCATTATTCATAATAGCCAAAAAGTAACTCAAATGTCCGTCAACTGAAGAATGGATAAACACAATATGGTACCATGGAATATTTTTCAACCGTAACAAGTAATAACGTACTGATACATGCCACAACATAAATGAACCTTGAAAACATTAAATGATGTGAAAGAAGACGAATACAAAAACACAAAAGAGCACATATTGTATGATTCCATTTATGTGAAATGTCCAGAACAGGCAAATTCATAGAAACAGAAAGTAGATTAGTGTTGCCAAAGGATTGGGGGAGGAAGATATTGGGAGATTTGTGGTTTCTTTTTGGGGTGATAAAAGTATTCTGTAATTAGTGGTCATAGTTGCACAACACTGTGAATACACGAAAATCCACTGAGCTATATACTTTAAAATGAGGATTTTATGTTATGTGAATTTTATCTCAGTAAAGAAGTTTTTTTTTAAAAAAAGAATACAAGTTTTAGATGTGACTTTCATTTTACAGTTAGTTCAGGCAATAGAGAAACAAGCTAAATGATATCAAGTGAGTTATGGGACAAACCCAGAAAGTGGCCCAATCTGTAGGACAAATGGACTGATGTTTTTCAAAAAATAATAACATAAAAAGGTGACTGTGCTAGCATGTGAAATATATGGCAGAATATCTTATGAGGTGTGTGATCTTGAGTGATAAGAATATGGTGTTTTAATTGTTTTGTTTCGTGGTATTTTATTATTTTCTAACAAGCACCTGTACTACTTTTAGAATGAAAAGTGTATTAAAAGTACTTGCCTGAGGTCATATAGCTAATTTAAGGAACTAAATTAGTTATTAGGAAAGAGTATTTTACTAAAACAACTCAGAAAAAGACTGAAAACCATAGGATAGGACTTAAACCTTAAATATTAGCTCCAAGGGAGAAGTTCTAAATGGCTGGGTTTGTAAATGGGAATAATGTCCATGTGTTGGTATCACATGAAGATTTTACTGGTTTCCCCCTACATTTCTATTTCTTTAAATATTCCTTTTTTTTTTTTTTTTGCTTCTCTTTTTTGCTCCTTCCCTCCCCACCACACACACCAATCATTGATCCCCACCCCTTTTCTATATTAATATTCCCTACCCATCTCCTTTTTGTTTTCTGGGTTTCTTGCTTTGGCTCTTCTTTAAAGGTCTGAGTCTTCCCTTGTCTCTTCCCTGACAAACTGTTCTTTACTCAAGGAGCAGCAGTAATTCCCAGGATCAGAACTTGGTTTGTCTCTGACATAGTTCACAGAGGAAGTTACTCTTTCCAAGCACAGGCATGGGAAGTCAGTGTTGCTCTCTTAACCCTGAAGGCATCAAAGTTTGTAAGGAAATGTACTGTAGGAAATAGTGGGTGAAACTCCTGGCTCCGTCTATAGTTTGGATGGAACCTTAAACACACTGGGGAGAGGAAATTGGGGAATTTGGAGTAAGCAGATTCTTCATGCTTTTTGTTTATTTGAAAAGGAGATCTATAGCCCTACAGGTAGAATTGGACTAGACTCAGTGTTTGCTCCTTGGTTGATCTGGCATTGTCTGGTATCATAATTTACCTACAAACTGCTTCGGCCTTTGAGAGCCTGTGTGCCAGGTCAGCAGTCAAAGGTGGAAGTTAGAAAGATGTGGGAGAACTCAGGGAGACTGATAACTTTGATAATTTTGGGTATTTGATAAATAATCTATATTAATTAAAAGATAAAAGGAAATTATTATATGATGAATTTGTTGACTGGCACATATATATTTTTTTAACATCTTTATTGGAGTATAATTGCTTTGCTTTTTTCTGCTTTTATAAAGTAGAAACTAACACAAAATGGTGTGTTAGTTTCTACTTTATGACAAAGTGAACCAGCTATACATATACATACATCCCCATATCCCCTCCCTCTTGCGTCTCCCTCCCACCCTCCCTATCCCACTCCTCTAGGTGGTCACAAAGCACCGAGCTGATCTCCCTGTGCTATGCGGCTGCTTCCCACTAGCTATCTATTTTACATTTGGTAGTGTATATATGTCCATGCCACTCTCTCACTTCTTCCCAGCTTACCCTTCCCCCTCCCCGTGTCCTCAAGTCTGTTCTCTACGTCTGCATCTTTATTCCTGTCCTGCCCCTAGGTTCTTCAGAACCTTTTTTTGTTTTAGATTCCATATATATATATGTGTTAGCATACGGTACTTGTCTTTCTCTTTCTGACTTGCTTCACTCTGTATGACAGACTCTAGGTCCATCCACCTCACTACAAATAACTCAATTTCGTTTCTTTTTATGGCTGAGTAATATTCCATTCTATGTATGTGCCACATCTTCTTTATCCATTCATCTGTCGATGGACATTTAGGTTGCTTCCATTGTCCTGGCTATTGTAAATAGAGGTGGTGCATAGATTTTTAAAATTCTATTTACTTAACTACATAGTCATCTCTTACTTGAGTTTCCCTAGGTCTCACCAGCCTTTGTGTTTATAAAAGGAGTTAAAAACTATATTCTATTTTTTTTTAAGTATATTACCCCCAATTTATCCCACTTGCCCATGTAGGACCTCAGATTCCTGAAATGCTTGGCCCAAAGTACTTCTGGGAATCTACAGAGCATCCAATCAGCTATAAGGCATTCTTCTGCGGGGTGCCTTTCCTGGGAGAACTGCTATTTCCACCAGTCTTGCCTCATTCTCTGCCGGGCACTGCTGCCTTCCTGGCTGACACCCCACTGCTTCTCAATCACACCACCATCTGCTGGTCAGTACCTGAGTCTCTGTGATGGTTAATTTTGTGTGTCAACTTGACTGGACTAAGGGATGCCCGAACAGCTAGTAAAACATTATTTCTGGATGTGTCTGTGAGGGTGTATATGGAAGATACTAGCATTTGGATCAGTAGGTTGAGTAAAGAAGCTCCGCCCTTGCAGGGCATCATCCAAAGCATTGAGAGCTCTAATAGAACAGAAAAGCTGAGGAAGAGCAAATTTGCACTGTCTCTTCTTGAGCTGGGACAGCCATTTTCTCCTGCCCTCAGACATCTGAGCTCCTGGTTGTTGGGCGTTTGGTCTTGGACTGAATTGCACCACCAGCTTTCCTGGTTCTCCAGCTTGCAGACAGCAGATTGTGGGACTGCTCAGCCTCCATAACCGCAGGAGCCAATTCCCATGATAAATCCATATATCACACTGGTACTGTTTCTCTGGAGAACCTTGACTAATAGAGTTTACTTCCCTTCGGAGGCCGAACTTATGCTGTGATCTGTGGCAAAGTGGGCGGGGACACATCTCTCCATCTTACTTTACAATCTTAAGAGGGGAAGCTGCCTGTGCCCAGAATGTCATACAGCAGGTTAGGAAACAACCCTTTCAGCTTTAACAGATAGAAATCTGAGTGGCTGGACCAAGGATAAATGGCTCAGAATCACCTCTTCCCTCATTATTCCTTTTTCGCTGATTATGTGTGAACATAGAAAAAACATTAAAATAATAACAGAGAAAATGGACTAACAATTTGGCACACATTTAAATGTCTACATAAACATATAATTTTTACATAAATGGAATCATCATATTCTATAAACTTATTTCAAATTAAAATCTACTTACTATTTTTTGCATGGTCATGTAGTATTCTGTTGTTGGAGGTGCCATAACTTAATTAGCCAGATCCCTTTTAATGGACTTCCATGTTGTTTATAGTTGCCTGACTATACACAGTGCTGTTGTAAACATCTGTGTACATATATCTCTTAGCTCTTTAGGAGAAATTCTAAGAAGAATTCGTGAATCAGTGGTTAAGTAGACAGTTTTGATGAATATAGGAGAGAATGATCTACAGATTTTGTACTAGTGTGGAGGATGGTTGAAGAGTCTAAGACCCTCTGTCAGCTGTAAATAAGACTAGCTATTTTCTCTCATTTTCACTAGATAATATCCATATTACTAACCTTTTTCATCTTTGCCAGTCTGAGAGACTTAAACAAATGATTCTGCATTCTTGTTTTAATTTGAAAATTTCAAAAATTTTAGTGAACATTCCATATTGTTAATTCTTCTGTAATTTTCCTGTTCATATAATTTGGACATTTACAGTGGGGTATTCATTTTTTTAAAATTAATTAATTAATTAATTTTTGGCTGTGTTGGGTCTTTGTTGCTGCGCAGGCTTTCTCTAGTTGTGGCGAGTGGGGGCTACTCTTCGTTCTGGTGCACGGGCTTCTCATTGTGGCGGCTTCTCCTGTTGTGGAGCACGGGCTCTAGGCACGCAGGCTTCAGTAGTTGTGGCATGTGGTCTCAGTAGTTGTGGCTTACAGGCTCTAGAGCATAGGCTCAATAGTTTTGGCACACGGGCTTAGTTGCTCTGCGCCGTGTGGGATCTTCCCAGACTAGGGCTCAAACCCATGTTCCCTGCATTGGCAAGTGGATTCTTAACCACTGCACCACCAGGGAAGTCCCTGGGGTGTTCATTTTTTTATCTGATTTTTAAGGGATATTTATATATCAAATAATAATAATATATGTCAATGTTTATTGACATATATGTAACATATGTCAATATTTAATATCTAAAATTTCCCCCATAATTTCCTTGCTGAGGGTAGGCTTTCTCCATGAAGCTCTTACTCCCACTGAACAGACATCTTTTAGATTATCCTCACCAATTTAAAAGCCATGCCCATGTATGCCTGAATTTCTGCTGGGATCCCTGCTGTATATCCTATATCATATCATAATAGATATGTCAATAAAATGTGTACGTATAAAAACACATTTATTCAAAATGAAAATTACAGTGTTAGATATTGCAGTTTATTTCCTAATGGAAAGACATTCAAAATAAGAGGAGTATGCAATGTAAGGTAATAAGTGGCATAATCAATTTAGAAGACTGGCACATATGTACAGAAATTTATTAACCTAAGAGTGGAAGTTTGGAGGAGACTCCTTTGGTGAGATTGTCAAAAAGAAAAAAGCCACATACAATCTGCCTGTCTTCCTGCCCCTCTAACCCTCCTTTGATTGTAGCTGAGCCCCTTCCCCACCCACATATCACAGTGGTTCTTAAATTGGCTGTGCATTGGAATTATGTGAAGAACTCTAAAAACTACTCATTCCTGAGCCCTACTCTAGAGGTTCTGAAGTAACTGGTTTGTGATCAGGATTTTTTTCAAAGCTCCCCAGGTGATTTTAATGTGCAGCCAAGGACTCAGCACCTCCCATAACTTTGGGAGTAATTTAAGCTTAGACTGGCAAACTATAATGACTTCTAATTCAGAGCACGCTAACTTTGCTGGTTCTTACCTACTTTTGTAATTCCAAAACCTGGGCTTCTGCCTTTTTCCCAACACAAAGTGCCTTACCTTACGCTTTTTAAAAAATGGAATCTTGCCTTCTTGTTTCTATGGGTGCTGCTACATAATAGTGTTTCCTTTCTGTATTTCCACAAATTACTTAATCTTAGATCCACACATCATCTTCACACATCAAGTAGTACTTCTTGGGACTACTGTGATGCTGAACCCTACCTTGGGTTACCTCTTATTGCTCTTCATTATACTCTTCATATCATGCTCTACCTACCCAGATAGTTATTCACTTGTTTGCAGCTGGATTCTTTCTCCTGGTGCCTGACTTATCCCTGGGGACATGACCCACTCCAGACCTCAGCCAGCACCCCTCTCTCCCAAATGTGCAGTTTGTTTTTCTTTGCCTGATGATGCTATTTTATAAAATCTATAGTTAATGTTGTCAAGGAGTATATGAGAAACTGCCTAGGCCGATGGAGGTTATGAAAGTTTCCTTTTTAAAAGAAAATTAGGGAGTGAGACTTTCAGAGTAAGGAGTTTAGCAAACTCTCTCCCCAGCAAAACAACTATATAACTGGTGAAAATTATTTTTAAAAAAATTATCTAGTATCTCTGGAAATTAGATAAGTGCATAGAGAAAATGGAGAAACATTCATTCAAGAAAATCTACTAAATCTCCATACAAATGTGAGAGTCTGTGGCATTTGAGCCATGACCTGCTCCCTCCTCTGCCCCGTCTCCATGTTATAGAAACTCTACTCTAGGTGATCTACTCCTCGATGGTGTGGACAAAAAAATGGTAACTCATTCTCCCCATAGCTCACAGTCTAGAGCTGCAATTTCACCCCAGCAGAGGCAAGCCATCAGCATTTCTCACACCCTCATCCCTGTGTTTTAGAAGCTCTATTTTGGACAATGTAGCTGAAAGGACTGATACTTCCTTCCGTCTTCCACTCAGCCCCTAGTCATAGGGGAGAAGCTCTTCTCCAGGCTTGGCAAGCCCAAAACACTGGGGCTTTGATTACGCCTTCCAGAGCTCACTCATAGAGCAGAGATTCTACACTGGGAGGGCCAAGCAGAGATGATCAGCTTACCATCCTCCACTTCCAGCAACCACACATGTTGCTAGATTGTCATTCTGGGGGAAACAGGCTTCTGTCCCTGCCCCCAGCTCTTTGCAGTGCTTCAGAGATTATGTTCAGGGAGAGAGGCAGGCCATAAGAACTACTGATTTGTTTGGAACAGAATGTGGAAATTCCATGCTTAAGGGTGTTGTTCAAAATAATGAAGATTTTGGTGGAGAACAATTGAGAGAGTGCTGTCAGTTCCATGACACTAGTATCAACAAGCAAAATGCCAAAGCAGCCAGATATTTAACAGAGAGAAACAGGGAAAGAGACAGCCAAGAAAAGCCCTCTTGGGACTACAGTCAACCTCAGAGATCAAGAAGACTGTGCAAATGTGCTAAGCTGCACCCATTCAGGAGCAATCAGAGCAGGATGTGGGACAGAATTGAAAGCATTCCCAAGTCACACAGAGATCCATCAACAAAGGGCAGAAGCATCACTGGCACAAAGGACTTAAATGCAATCTCTGCATAAACACTGACTGAACAATAAGCTACTCTGATTCAGGAGCAACTCCCATGAAGCCAGAATTGAAAATAAAATCACATCCTTGGCAGTCTGGAAGACTGTGTGCCTGCCCAAGGCTGCACTTTTTCAAGAGTGATGCGAAAGGGAATTTCTAAGATTCTAAGCCCTGGTTGAATTTGAGTAAAAAATGTAAACTCGCTGAACTACAGTAGCAGCCTCCAAGCCACACACACATCCAGTAGTAAAGGGTAAGAATCAACTAGCTAAGAGTGTTTAAGCACAACATTTAAACAATAAGTGACCTGTGCTGACTCAGGAATATATTCTAGATATCCAGGATAAAAAGCAAGGATGAAATATGGAAACAAGAGAGAAAAATCTGAGCAGGGGTATCAGAAATTACAAACTGCATGGAAAATAGACTTCACAGAGTTAGTTCAGTCAAGTCATTGAACAAATAAACTAATGACCAAGCAAAAACCAAAAACAACATCAATCCCTAGGGTCAGGGAAAATCAGTATCCAGAGTAATTACAATATATTTTCTAAAATGTCCAGATTTCAGCAACAAAAACAAATAGACATGCAAAGAAACAGGAAAGTGTGACCTATACACAGGAACAAAATCAGGCAAATAGAAACTGCCTTGAGGGGGGAGCACACAGATCTTGGACTTAGCAAAGACTTCAAAGCAGCTATTATAAACATGTTCAAAGAACTAAAGGAAACCATGCTTAAATTATTAAAGGAAGCTATGATGACAATGTCTCATCAAATAGATAATATAAAGAAATGGAAATTATAAAAAAGAACCAAATGGAAATTCTGTAGTTGAAAATTACAATAACTGAAAAGTATAATAACTGTTAACAGCATATTTGAGCTGGTAAAAGAAGAACCTGGATACCAATTAAATTTGAATTTAAAATAAACAATTAATAGATTTTTAGTATAAGGATATACCATGCAATATTTTGAAATTATTCATTGTTTGTAAGATATTCTAATTTAAATGGGTATCCTCTATTTTATCTGGCAACCCTACCACCAGGGGACACTTGGCAATGTCTTAAGACATTTTTGGTTGTCACAACTGAGAGTGTGTGGGGAGAAGTGCTACTGGTATCTAGTGAGTAGAGGCCAGGGTTGCTGCTAAATGCCCTACAAGGCACAGGACAGTCCCCACAACACAGAATTATCCAGCCGAGGTTGAAAAACCCAATGGACTCCCCAGGAAGGAAAGAAAAACAAGTAACTCCATGATGGATTTCCCACCCCCTCCCTTTTTCCCTCTGTATTTCTTCCTGTGAATAATTGCACAGTTGTTTTTTTTAAGTAAACTTTTGATAAAAGCATTACATACATTCCAAAAAGTGCCCAAACGATAAGTGCACAGCTGGACGAGTTTTCACAAAGTGCACACAGCTGTGTAACCAGCCCCCTAGATGAGGAATCAGGCCACCCATCAGTGTCCCAGAAGTTCTGGTGCCCTTTGCAATCACTATCCCCTGCCCACTCAAGGGAACCCACTGTTCCGACTTCTTTCACCATAGATTAATTCTATCTTGGTTTTGAACTTTGTATTCATGAAATCTTACCATACATACTCTTTTGTATCTGACTTCTTTTGTTCAACGTTATGTTTGCATGCACATATTTTAATGGTTGCCACATAACGTATATGTATGTATATGTGGATGTGTATATAATATCATATTCTATTTTCCACAATTTTATATCATCAAAAGTGTTCCATGTACCATAGTCTTCATAGTTATTATTTTAATTATAGTATATTTCATGGGATAAGTGTGCCATACCTTATTAAACCCTTCCAATATTTAGAATATTAATAATGTAATAAACATTTTCATTCATATAAAAAAAAAGAAGAACTTGGGAACTTGAACTTGAGATTGTGCTATCTGAAGATTGTGCTATCTGAAGAACAGAGAGAAAAGAAAGAAAATGAGCATAGCCACCGAAGAATGTGGGGTACCACTAAGTGTACCAACATACATGTAATGGGAGTACTAGAATATGAGGAGAGAGAAAAAGAAGCAGAAAAAAAAATATTGGAAGATATAATGGCTGAAAACTTCAAAATTTGATGAAAAACAATCTACACATCCAGGAAGCTCAACAAACTCCAATTAAGATGATATAAAACAATCCCCACCCATCATAGTTAAAATGTTGGAAGCCAACAGAAATTCTTGAAAGCAGTAAGAGAAAACAACTCCTCATATACAAGAAAATCCTAATAAGAGTAACAACTCATTTCCCATTAGGAACAATGGGGGCCAGAAGGCAGTAGCATGTTTAAAGTACTAAAAGTAAAAAATTGTCAATTAAGAATCTTATATTCAGCAAAACTATCTTTCAAAAATGAAGGCAAAATATATTCCCAGATAAACAATGGCTGAGAGATTTCATTGCTAGCCGATGTGCCTTGCAAGAAAGATAATTATGTAGGTAATTATAATAGTATAATTGTATATTTATTCTCCTTTCTTCATTTAAATGATTTAAAAAGCAGTTGCATATCACATAATATAATATGCTTATATATGTACAATATGTATATATACAATGTATTGTTGGGCCTATAGCTTATGGAAATGTAATATATTTGCCAAAAACAGTACAAAGTGGAAACAAAGCTGTATGGTATAAGGAAATGACACCAGATGGTAATTTTCTATAAATATATACTTGCTGTCCTTTCTTCTCTCTATAAATATATACTTGCTGTCCTTTCTTCTCTCAGCTTCTTTAAAATACATCAGATTATACAAAGTAATAATTATGATAATGTATTGTTGGGTTTGTAACTTATGTAGACATAATAACTATAACCATGATAGCACAAAAAAGGAGAAGGGCATAGGCTATATAGGTGTAATGACAGCACTTATTTCCATATTTCACTAGAATTTGGT
The DNA here is from genome assembly GCF_949774975.1 of Lagenorhynchus albirostris. Lineage (NCBI taxonomy): Eukaryota > Metazoa > Chordata > Mammalia > Artiodactyla > Delphinidae > Lagenorhynchus > Lagenorhynchus albirostris. Next base: position 43,507,542 of record NC_083100.1, read on the forward strand.
TAGTATAACTCTGAAGTAGCTTTTGCTAAGTTAAGAAGTGTATTGTAATCTCTAGAATAACTATTAAAAAGTAACTAAAAATATACTTTAAAAAACCATTAAAGGAATTAAAACATTACATTATAAAATATCCACTTAATACAAAAGAAGACAGTAAGGACGAAGAGAGGAACAGAAATACATGAGAAATACAGAAAATAAAAAGCAAAATGGCAGATGTGAATCTAAACATATCTAACAAAATATAAGCATACAGATGTGAATGTGAATGAATCTATAGAAGAGTCCATCCAACAACAACAGAATGTTTTTTTCCTGAAGTGCACATGGAACATTTTTCAGGATAGACCATATGCTAGGCCATAAAACAAGGCTCAATAAATTTAAAAGGATTGAAATCATACAAAGTATGTTCTCCAACCAAATGGAATGAAATTAGAAATCATAACAAGGAAATTTGGAAAGTTCACAAATATGTGGAAACTAAACAACACACTTCTAAATAACTAGTGGGTCAAAGAAGAAATCACAAGGGTAACTAGAAAATACTTTGAGAAGAATAAAAATAAAAACTATGAAAAAGTGTATGTCAACAAAATAGATAACCTAGATGAAATGGACAAATTCCTAGAAAGATACAAATTACTGAAACTGACTCAAATAAAAACTGAATATCTCAATAGATCTATAACAAGATATTGCATTAGTTATCAAAAAAAAAAATCCTCACAAAGAAAAGTATAGGGGCTTCCCTGGTAGCACAGTTGGTTAAGAATCCACCTGCCAATGCAGGAGACACAGGTTCGAGCCCTGGTCTGGGAAGATCCCACATGCTGCGGAGCAACTAAGCCTGTGTGCCACAACTACTGAGCCTGCGCTCTAGAGCCCACAAGCCACAACTACTGAAGCTCATGCGACCTAGAGCCCACCCACCACAACTACTGAGCCCATGCACTGCAACTACTGAAGCCTGCACACCTAGAGCCCATGCTCCGTAACAAGAGAAGCCACCGCAATGAGAAGCTCATGCACCACAACGAAGGGTAGCCCCCACTCACTGCAACTAGAGAAAGCCCACGTGCAACAATGAAGACCCAACATAGCCAAAAATAAATAAATAAATGAATAGAAAAGAAAAATCTAGAACCAGATAGCTTCTCTGGTGAATTCTACCAAATATTTAAAGAAGAATGAATGATAATGCCTCGTATACACTTCCAAAAAAAGAATACAAGGGAACTTGTTCCAAGTCATTCTATGAGACCAGTATTAGCCTGATACCAAACTGAGATGAAGACATTTCACAAAAAGAAAACTACATATCAATATCCCTTAAGAATATAAACACAAAAATCCTCAATGAAATATCAGCAAACCAAATCCAGTGACATATAAAAAGGATTACACTCCGTGACCAAGTTAGATTTATTCCAGGAATGGTTGGTTTAACATTTGAATGTCAATTAGTGTAATGCACAATAGCAATAGAGCAAAGGACAGAAATCAAACAATCACCTCATAGATGCAGAAAAAGCATTTGACAAAATCAACATCTTTTAATGATAAAACATTCAGCAAACTTGTATTAGAAGGGAACTTCCTCAACTTGATAAAGGGCATCTGAAAATATCATACTAAGGTTAAGAACAAGACAAGGTTGTCTACTCCTGCCACTTACATTAATCATTGTACTGGAGGTTCTAGACAAAACAATTAGGCAAGAAAAAGAAATAAAAGACATCCACATTGGACAGGAAGAAGTAAAACTATCTCTATTTTCATATCACATGATATTAAATGTAGAAAATATTATGGCATCCATTAAGAGACTCTTAGAATTAATAAGTTTAATAGGTATACTCTTCCAATTCCCTGACATAAACTGAGTGTCCAAGAATTAAATTCAATGCTGACACTAACCACCCAGAGTTAGTACAGACCCCACAAGTTAACAGCTCCGTCCCACGAGACTGCCCCCACTTTAGACACCAGCTTCAAGTGGGATTCCCTGGCTATCCACACTTCTGCCCAGCTGACTAAAAATTTGGGGGTTACTGTGACCCCCTCAGATTTGGTAATTTGCTAGAACAACTCACATAACTCAGAAAAGCACTATACTTACAATTACATTTTTAAAATAAAGTTTTAAATAAACTCAGGAACAGACAAATGGAAAAGATGCATAGGACAAAGTATGGAAATGGGGATACAGAGCTTCCATGCTCTCTCCAGGAGCACAACATGCCCAGCACATCAATGTGTTCATGAATCCAGAAGCTGCCCAAACCTCATTGTTCAAGAGTTTTTATCAAGGCTTCATTATGTAGGCATGGTTGATTAAATCACTGGCCACATGATTGAACTCAATCTCCAGCCCCCTCCTCCCTCCAGAGGTCAGGGGGTATGGCTGAAAGTTCTAACCCTCTAATCACTGTGTGGCCAGCTCCTTCCTTGAAACTATCTGAGGGTCCACCATGAGTCACCTTGTTGTCAAAACTCAGTTATGGTATGGTAATGAATAACAAAAGACACTCCTATCACTCAGGAAATTCCAAGCATTTTTGAGCTCTATGCCAGGAATTGGGGGAAAGGACTATACATAGTCCTTATTATTATTGTTTTTTTTCAATTATACTACAGGTAAGGAATCCACTAAAAGACTACTACACAAGTTTAGTGGAGTTGAAGGATACAAGATTAATATTCAAAAGTTAATTGTATTTTATATGGTAGCAATAAGCAATCTGAAAAGGAAATTAAGAAAAGAATTCCGTGTACAATAACATTCATAACAATAAAATAGTAAAAATTTAACAAAATTAAGTACTTGTATACTGAAAACTACAAAACATTGTTGAAAGAAATTAAAGAATATCTTAATAAATGTAGACACCTCATTTTCATGGATTGTAAAACATATTATTGTTAAAATTGCATTACTGGGCTTCCATGGTGGTGCAGTGGTTGAGAATCCGTCTGCCAAGGCAGGAGACACGCATTCGAGCCCTGGTCTGGGAAGATCCCACATGCCGCAGAGCAACTAAACCCATGTGCCACAGCTACTGAGCCTGCGTTCCAGAGCCCACAAGCCACAACTACTGAGCCATGTGCCACAACTACTGAAGCCTGTGCGCCTAGAGCCTGTACTCCGCAACAAGAGAAGCCACTGCAATGAGAAGCCCACGCACCACAACGAAGAGTAGCCCCTGCTCACCACAACTAGAGAAAGCCCGTGCGCAGCAACAAAGACCCAACACAGCCAAAAATAAATAAATAACTTTTTTTAAAAAATTGCACTACTTTCCAAATTATCTACAGATTCAATGCAATCCCTATCAAAATCCCAGCTAGATTTTGTGCAGAAATTGACAGGCTGACTCTAAAATTCATATGGAAATTCAAGAGACCCCAGAATAATCAAAGCAGTTTTGAGAAGGAGGGACAAAGTTAGAGGACATAATACAAAGCTGCAGTAATCAAGACAGTGTGGCATTAAGTTAGAAATGTAGATCATTGAAATAGATGTGAGAATCCAGAAATTAAATTATTGTCAATTTATTTTTGACAAGCATGCCAAGACAATTCAATGGGGAAAGAATAATCTTTTCAACAAATGGTGTTAGGACAACTGGATATCCACAAGTAAAAGAAAGAAGTTGGACTCTTACCTCACAATTATATACAAAAATTAACTCAAAATGGACCAACAAAATAAATTAAGTGCTAAAACTATAAAACTCTTACAAAAAACACAGGAATAAATCTTAGTGACCTTGAATTTGGCAGTGATTTCTTATGTATGACTCTAAAAGCACAAGCAACAAAACCTAAAATAGATAAGCTGTATCTCATCAAAACTAAAATCTTTTGTAAATGAAAAGATACTGTCAAGTAAGTGAAAAGATAACCCACAGAATGGGAGAAAATATTTGCAAATCATATACATGATAAGGATTATATCCAGAATATATAAAAAAACTCTGAAAACTCAACAAAAAGAAGACAAATAATCCAATTTAAAAATGAACAAAGGACCTGATAGACATTTCTCCAGTGAAGATACACAAATGATCAATAAGTCCATGAAAACATGATCAATATTATTAGTCGTAGGAAATGCAAATCAAAGCCACAGTGAAATACCTTTTAGACCCACGAGTATGGTGTCATAGGTAAAATTGTATCTCCCCAAATTCATATGTTAAAGTCTTAACTCCAGAATGTGACCTTATTTGGAAACAGAGACATTGTAGATGTAATTAGTTAAGATGAGGTCATATTGGAATAAGGTGGGCCTCCTAATCCAATATAGCTGATGTCCTTACAGAAAGGGGAAATTTGGACACAGACTGCACAAAGGGAGAACACCATGTGAAGACTGAAATTATGCTGCCACAAGCCAAGGAATTATCAGAAGCTAAAAGAAAGGTGTAGAACATATAACACCCTAGGATCTTCAAAGGAACATGGTCCTGCAGACAACTTGATTTGGACTTCTAGCCTTCAGAACTGTGTGACAAGAAGTTTCTGTTGTTTAAACCACTCAGTTTATGGTACTTTGTTATAGCAGCCTTAGCAAAACAGTACACATGGGTGTAATTAAAAAGATGGACAATAATAACTGTCAGTGAGAATGCAGAGCAATTGGAACACCCAGACATTGTTGATGGGAATGTGAAGTGCAGTCCTTTAGAAAATAGACTGCAGTTCCTCAAAATGTTAAACATATAGTTGCCATATGACTTGGTAATTACACTCTTAGGTACATACCCAAGGGAATTGAAAACAGGTATTTAAATAAACACTTGTACTTAAATATTTATGGAATCATTATTCAAAATAACCCAAAGGTGGAAACAACCCAAATGTTCATCAAATGCTGGGCAAATAAAAAAAATGTGGTATATCCACATAATGGAATATTATTCAGCAGTAGAGATAAAATATTGATACATGCTACAACATGGATTAACCTTCAAAACATTACGCTAAATGAAAGAAGCCAGTCACAAAAGGCCACATATTGTATGATTCCATTTATATGACATGCCCAAAATAGGCAAACCTATAGAAACAGGAAGTAGATTAGTGGCTTCCCAGGACACAGTAGTGCATGGTAGGTAGGGTTGAGGGCATGGGAAAGGTTGGGAGGAATGGTGTGTGACTCAGCAGATACGGAGTTCCTTTTTGAGATGATAAAAATGTTGTAAACTTAGACTGTGGTGATTCTTATGCAACTTTGTGGATACAGTAAAAACTATTAATTGTACACTTTAAATGAGTGAATTTTATGATGTGTGAATAAAGATTTTTTTTTAAAAGCAAACCCTGATCCTGAACTACCCACTTGAGCTTTTCCTGGAATCCTGACCTAAGAAACCAAGAGAAAGAATAAAATAATGTTAATTTTAAAAAAGAAAGCTAATTAGAAATATTCCACAATATACTAGTTATAGGATGTCTGAATTAAGTAGATATATATATGGCAATGGCAGTCTTTTAAAACAGGACATTATTGTCTTGCCTTGATATTTTTAGAAATGCTCCTCATCTACCAGAGGGCAGACAGCAAAAGCATGAAGAACTACAATCCTGCAGCCTGTGGAATGAAAACCACATTAACAGAAAGATAGACAACATGAAAAGACAGAGGACTATGTACCAGATGAAGGAATAAGATAAAACCCCAGAAAAACAACAAAATGAAGTGCAGATAGGTACCCGTACAGAAAAGAATTCAGAATAATAATAGTGAAGATGATCCAAAACCTCGGAAAAAGAATGGAGGCAAAGATCGAGAAGATGCAAGAAATATTTAACAAAGACCTAGAAGAATTAAAGAACAAACAAAGAGATGAACAATACAATAACTGAAATGAAAACTACACTAGAAGGAATTAATAGTAGAATAACTGAGGCAGAAGAACAGATACGTGACCTGGAAGACAGAATGGTGGAATTCACTGCTGTGGAACAGAATAAAGAAGAAAAATGAAAAAAAATGAAGGCAGCCTAAGAGACCTCTGGGACAATATTAAATGCAACAACATTTGCATTATAGGGGTCCCAGAAGGAGAAGAGAGAGAGAAAGGACCCGAGAAAATATTTGAAGAGATTATAGTCAAAAACTTCCCTCACATGGGAAAGGAAATAACCACCGAAGTCCAGGAAGCACAGAGAGTCCTATACAGGATAAACCCAAGGAGAAACATGCCGAGACACATAGTAATCAAACTGGCAAAAATTAAAGACAAAGAAAAATTATTGAAAGCAGCAAGGGAAAAATGACAAATAACGTACAAGGGAACTCCCATAAGGTTAACAGGTGATTTCTCAGCAGAAACTCTACAAGCCAGAAGGGTGTGGCATGATGTAGTTAAAGGGATGAAAGGGAAGAGCCTACAACCAAGATTACTCTACCCGGAAAGGATCTCATTCAGATTCAATGGAGAAATCAAAAGTTTTACAGACAAGGAAAAGCTAAGAGAATTCAGCACCACCAAACCAGCTGTACAACAAATGCTAAAGGAGCTTCTCTAAGTGGGAGACACAAGAGAAGAAAAGGACCTACAAAAACAAACCCAAAACAATTAAGAAAATGGTCATAGGAACATACATATCAATAATTACCTTAAACGTGAATGGGTTAAATGCTCCAACCAAAAGATACAGGCTTGCTGAATGGATACAAAAACAAGACCCATATATATGCTATCTACAAGAGAACCACTTCAGACCTAGGGACACATACAGCCTGAAAGTGAGGGGATGGAAAAAAGATATTCCATGAAAATGGAAATCACAAGAAAGCTGGAGTAGCAATACTCATATCAGATAAAATAGACTTTAAAATAATGAATGTTACAAGAGACAAGGAAGGCCACTACATAATGATTAAGGGATCAATCCAAGAAGAAGATATAACAATTATAAATATATATGCACCCAACATAGGAGTACCTCACTACATAAGGCAACTGCCAACAGCTATAAAAGAGGAAATTGACAGTAACACAATAATAATGGGGGACTTTAACACCTCACTTACACCAATGGAAAGATCATCCAAACTGAAAGTTAATAAGGAAACACAACCTTTAAATAACACAATAGACCAGATATATTTAATTGAAATTTATAGGACATTCCATCCAAAAACCGCAGATTACACTTTCTTCTCAAGTGTGCACAGAACATTCTCCAAGATAGATCACATCTTGGGTCACAAATCAAGCCTTGGTAAATTTAAGAAAATTGAAATCATATCAAGCATCTTTTCTGACCACAACGCTATGAGATTAGATATCAATTACAGGGAAAAAAAATGTAAAAAACACAAACACATGGAGGCTAAGCAATACGTTAGTAAATAACCAAGAGATCACTGAGGAAATCAAAAAGTACCTAGAGGCAAATGACAATGAAAACACGATGATCCAAAACCTATGGGATGCAGCAAAAGCAGTTCTAAGAGGGAATTTTATAGCTATACAAGCCTACCTCCAGATACAAGAAAAATCTCAAATAAACAATCTAACCTTACATGTAAGGGAACTAGAGAAAGAAGAAGAAACAAAACCGAAATTTAGTAGAGGGAAAGAAATCATAAAGATCAGAGCAGAAATAAATGAAATAGAAACAAACAAAACAACAGCAAAGATCAATAAAACTAAAAGGTGGTTCTTTGAGAAGATAAACAAAATTGGTAAACCATTAGCCAGACTCATCAAGAAAAAGAGGGAGAGGACTCAATAAAATTAGAAATGAAAAAGGAGAAGGTACAACAGACACTGCAGAAATACAAAGCATCCTAAGGGACTACTACAAGCAACTCTATGCCAATAAAATGGACAAATTCTTAGAAAGGTATAACCTTCCAAGACTGAACCAAGAAGAAATAGAAAATATGAACAGACCAATCACAAGTAATGAAATTGAAACTGTGATTAAAAATCTTCCAACCAACATAATCCAGGACCAGATGGCTTCACAGGTGAATTCTATCAAACATGTAGACAAGAGTTAACACCCATCCTTCTCAACCTCTGAAAAAATTGCAGAGGAGAGAAAACTCCCAAACTCATTCTATGAGGCCACCATCACCCTGATACCAAACCAGACAAAGATACTACCAAAAAAGAAAATTATAGGCCAATATCACTGTTGAATATAGATGCAAAAATCCTCAACAAAATACTAGCAAACAGAATCCAACAACACATTAAAAGGATCATACACCATGATCAAGGGGGTTTATCCCAGGATGCAAGGATTCTTCAATATACGCAGGTTAATTAATGTGATACACCATATTAACAAATTGAAGAATATAAACCATATGATCATCTCAATAGATGCAGAAAAAGCTTTTGACAAAATTCAGCACCGATTTATGATAAAAACTCTCCAGAAAGTGGGCATAGATGGAACCTACCTCAACATAATAAAGGCCATATATGATAAACCCACAGCAAACATCATTCTCAATGTTGAAAAACTGAAAGCATTTCCTCTCAGATCAGGAAGGAGACAAGGATGTCCACTCTAGCCATTATTATTCAACATAGTTTTGGAAGTCCTAGCCACGGCAATCAGAGAAGAAAAAGAAATAAAAGGAATACAAATTGGAAAAGAAGAAGTAAAACTGTCACTGTTTGCAGATGACATGATACTATACTTAAAGAATCCTAAAGATGCCACCAGAAAACTACTAGAGCTAATCAGTGAATCTGGTAAAGTTGCAGGATACAAAATTAATGCACAGAAATCTCTTGCATTCTTATACACTAATGATGAAAAATCTGAAGGAGAAATTAAGGAAACACTCCCATTTACCATTGCAACAAAAAGAATAAAATACCTAGGAATATACCTACCTAGGGAGACAAAAGACCTGTATGCAGAAAACTATAAGACACTGTTGAAAGAAATTAAAGATGATACCAATAGATGGAGAGATATTCCATGTTCTTGGATTGGAAGAATCAATATTGTGAAAATGACTATAGTACCCAAAGCAATCTACAGATTCAATGCAATCCCTATCATATTACCAATGGCAGTTTTTACAGAACTAGAACAAAAAATCTTAAAATTTGTATGGAGACACAAAAGACCCCGAATGGCCAAAGCAGTCTCGAGGGAAAAAAGCGGAGCTGGAGGAATCAGACTCCCTGACTTCAGACTATGCTACAAAGCTACAGTAATCAAGACAATATGGTACTGACACAAAACCAGAAATATAGATCAATGGAACAGGATAGAATGCCCAGAGATAAACCCACACACCTATGGTCAACTAATCTATGACAAAAGAAGCAAAGATATACAATGTAGAAAAGGCAGTCTCTTCAATACCTGCTGCTGGGAAAACTGGACAGCTACATGTAAAAGAATGAAATTAGAACACTCCCTAACACCATACACAAAAATAAACTCAAAATGGATTCAAGACCTAAATGTAAGACCAGACACTGTAAAACTCCTAGAAGAAAACATAGGAAGAATACTCTTTGACATAAATCACAGCAAGATCTTTTTTGATCCACCTCCTAGAGTAATGGAAATAAAAACAAAAATAAACAAATGGGACCTAATGATACCTCAAAGCTTTTGCATAGCAAAGGAAACCATAAACAAGATGAAAAGACACCCCTCAGAATGGGAGAAAATATTTGCAAACGAATCAATGGACAAAGCATTAATCTCCAAAATATATAAACAGCTCATGCAGCTCAATATTAGAAAAACAAACAACCCAATCCAAAATTGGGCATAAGACCTAAATAGACATTTCCCCAAATAAGACATACAGATGGCCAAGAAGCACATGAAAGGCTGCTCAACATCACTACATATTAGAGAAATGCAAATCAAAACTACAATGAGGTGTCACCTCACACCAGTTAGAATGGGCATCATCAGAAAATCTATAAACAATAAATGCTGGAGAGGGTGTGGAGAAAAGGGAACCCTCTTGCACTGTTGGTGCTAATGTAAATTGATACAGCCACTATGGAGAACAGTATGGAGGTTCCTTAAAAGACTAAAAATAGAAATTCTATATGATCCAGCAATCCCACTACTGGGCATATACCCAGAGAAACCATAATTCAAAAAGATACATGCACCCCAATGTTCATTGCAGCACTATTTACAATAGCAAGGTCATGGAAGCAACCTCAATGCCCATCGACAGACGAATGGATAAAGAAGAAGTAGTACATATATACAATGGAATATTACTCAGCCCTAAAAAGGAACAAAATTGGGTCATTTGTAGAGACGTGGATGGATCTAGAGACTGTCATACAGAGTGAAGTAAGTCAGAAAGAGAAAAACAAATATTGTATATTAATGCATATATGTGGAACCTAGAAAAATGGTACAGATGAATGGGTTTGCTGGGTAGAAATTGAGACACAGATGTAGAGAACAAACATATGGACACCAAGTGGGGAAAGCCATGGGGGGTGGGGGTGGGGGTGTGAAGAATTGGACGGTTGGGATTGACCTGTATACACTGATGTGTATAAAATTGATGACTAATAAGAACCTGCTGTATAAGAAAATAAATAAAATAAAATTCAAAAAAAAAAGAATGGATAAACAACAAAGTCTTACTGTATAGCACAGGGAACTATATTCAGTATCTTGTGATACACCATAATGGAAAATAATATGAAAAAAATAATGTATACATAGGTATAACTGAATCACCTTGCTGTATACCTGAAACTAACACAACTGTACGTCAATAAAATAAAAAAATTTTTAAGTAAGAAAAAAAAAGAAATGCTGTGTATGTCAGAAAAACAAATACTTTGCAGTTTAAGCACATTTTGTGGGTGAGAAATTCCTTAGCTCTTGGAACCCCTCAGAAGTGGTAACATATCCAATCTGAGTGACCCTGGGCCATTCCTTCTTCTAGGGTTCTCCTTGTCCTGTGTATGAAGGGGAGGTACCCTAGATAATATCTAGGGCTGCCTCTCATCCCAAATATTTGTAGCCAGTACCTTGTGTCCTATACAGCACTCTGAGAAATGAGCCAGCGGAAGGAGAGCTGGGGGCACTAGAACCACCTTTGGGGAACATGTTAGACATGGAGATGCTAGGTCCTACTGAAACCATGCACCTCAGATTGGGACTTGAAGCCATGTGCCGGGAGTCGAACCCAGCCTAAACCCAGATTGGGACTTGAACCCACAAGGCCGGGACTTGAGCCCGTCCAAAACCCAGATTGGGACTTGAACCCATGCACTGGAACTTGAACCCAGCCAAAACCCACAGTCTTCCAACTGAGATCACACACCTGGTTTCAGGACTTAATGAAGCTCAGGTTCTTGATGTCTCATTGCAGAAAGTATTCAGTGAGAGACAAAGTGATGGGTAAGAAGTGGATTTATTTGGAGAGAAACACACTCCACAAACAGAGTGTGGGCCATCTCAGAAGGTGAGAAAGGCACCAGGGTATGGGGTTGTCAGTTTTTATAGGAGTGGGTAATTTCATAGGCTAATGAGTGGGAGGAGTATTCCAGCTATTTTAGGAAGGGGTGGGGATTTCCAGGAATTGGGCCACCACCCACTTTTTGATCCTTATAGTTGGTCTTGGAACTGTCATGGCACCTGTGATGGGTGTGTCATTTAGCTTGCTGATGTGTCACAGTGAGCATATACTGAGGCTCAAGGTCTAGTGGAAAGTCTACTTGTCCACCATCTTGGACCCATTTGGTTCTAATCAGTTTATGTCATGTCCTTGGGCTATGTCATTCTTTCAAAGGTTGTACCCTGCCTCCTTCCCTCCTGTTCTACCACCCCCAGAATCCTATTTGCTTGGGTGAACTCTAGGAATCGGCATTTTATAGAAGCATGCCAAACAATTGAGAAACACTGGCAGGAGTCTTTGGAAACTATTTGCCTCCACAAATCAGAGGCCGTCTTTATCTCTTGTGCTTAATGAGGTAAGATAGACACCTCAGTTGCCATGTGTTACCTCTATCTCCAACTCTTGGACTAACCCTCTTTCTTTTATTTACTCATCATGTATCAGGAAACGACCCTTAGTAAGTATGGATTTTTAGCAGAATGCATTTAACACTAACCTGAACACTCCCAGTTTTAATTATATATTTTTCCCTCCCTGTTCAGGGGCTCAGAGATTCAGAACTGACCTGATTCCAAAAAGTGAATCCAAAGTGCTAGAAATTTGTTGGCATTGAAATTACTACACATCCATTGTAAGACACCTTTTTCACCTGGTGCTTTTCATTCAAGGACTCTTAGGAATGAGCAAGTTTTTGGACTAAAGATATAGTCTATCAAAAAAATTTTATGTTGCTTTCCTATATTTAGTTTTTGAATATACGCAACCATTTAGCAGTGTGTTTTAAGCACGTACTATACAGAAAGCAATATGGTAGGTATTATGAGGATATGAAGATCAATCTTGTCCCCAAAGTGTCTAGTATGGGAGATGAGATTAAAAATTGTAAAACAAGACACAGAGTAGATGATGGTACACGAGTAATGTAACTAGTGACTCTGGTTGTTCAGAGGAAGAGGATTTAGGTGATAAAGGGAAGCTTCTGGCTGATAGTTCCATTTGAGAGGACACTGAATGCAGGGTAGGATTTAGATACATGGAATTGGAGAGAAAGACTGAACTTTTTTTTTTTTTTTTTTTTTTTGCGGTACGCGGGCCTCTCACTGTTGTGCCCCCCCTCCCCGCTGCGGAGCACAGGCTCCGGACGCGCAGGCTCAGCGGCCATGGCTCACGGGCCCAGCCGCTCCGCAGCATGTGGGATCTTCCCGGACCGGGGCACGAACCCGTGTCCCCTGCATCGGCAGACAGACTCTCAACCACTGCGCCACCAGGGAAGCCCAAGACTGAACTTTTTTAACTGAATCCTCAGAGTGGGTTGGAAGCTCTAGCAATAAGTGATATAAAGCAGGGATTTTGTCTCTTACGTGATCATGGATCCCTATGCCAGGCACGGACTAAAATGAGAAAGGAAGGAAGGATGTAAAGAAGTAAGAAGCCAGTCAGTCTGATCTGTAGGGAAAGAGAACACATGTACCACTTGACCTGATGGACCACTCTGGTCCATCAAGCTCTCAAGCTTTGTACTTCATTCAGGATGAAATATGGTCACATCTAATGAATGCCAAAAGAATGCATGCAAGTGGTGAACAATCCCCTTTCCCTTGTGAATTGACACTACCATTCTCAACTAAGAGCGAAGTGTCAAATATGTAGAGGTGTAAAATTAAACCATAAGATTGTTGAAATGACAAAGGTAGTATCTGAAAACATCAAATTGTTAAATAATGTTCAAATGATGAGGTGTTGAAAAAGTAATGGTATCAATGATGGAAACAGAAGTATATTTCGTTTTTCTAGTAAATATTGCCATAGTATCTCAAAATTTGTCTCTCTGTGCTCTTCTTAGAAGACTGTAGCATGTTGTGTTTACAGATTTGTCCTAGGAAGCCATAAAATCCAATATCTGAATCCAATATGGCCACCCAAAAGAACAAGAGCCGCCTCTTATTCTTCACCCTTCATTGAAAGCACTGAAATGAACTAGAAACTCAGTTTTCCTCTTTAACTAGGAACATTGCCTTTAAAAAAATTTTTATTGCAAATGATGAACACTATGAAATTGGATGTCAGTTCTCACTAATGATTTTTTTAAGCTACAAAAATCAGTCACTGCTATATATATATTTTTACTTTTGTTGCTTGTTTCTATCAAATGCTTTCCCCTGGCCAGTGTGACAAATGTGTCCCCAATCCTCTGTGCAGACATTTTTCATCTCTCTGCAAGCTGAGACAAGATCAGTCCTTTGACTTAACTCCTCCCTTGGTAAATAGAACCAGAAAAGCATCTTTACACATGACATTCTGGTCTCAGCATTCTAATGTTAGCACGGAAGGAAAGGAGGTCAGAAGTAGTCTAATGACAATATGAACTTTTTGGATGGTTTACCACAGGTTAGAATACCTTTACACACTGAGCGCCACCATGGACGCAATCAGGCATTTGTCTGTTGACCTGTACATTGACTTGCACCTTCTTCTGGGAGAGAAGTTGTTTGTTGGCCAGCATGGATGCTTCAAGTAAAATGAATGGCCATTCAATTGGTGTGATTTAAGAAACTATGAGATGTTTCCTCCACCTAAGATTATTTTCCCTGCCTTCCCCCCACCCCTTATACTGCCTGAGATTGCATCCTTATAGACTTGTTCCTATGAATTAACAAGCATCTGGGCCAAATCCCATAAGACACATTGTGATGGTGTCAGTCAGTACTCTCTGGCTTGACTTTAGCTGATTAGATTTTAGTTCTTCCCTGCTAACTCACTGAGGTGCAGGCACTTTGGAAATTAGAGTTTTGTTGGGTGGGTACTTGAGGCACTGCCCACGACTGCAAGTCTAGGTGGGGCACTATACAAGGGCACTCAGTGACTAGGAAAAAGGGAAGAGAGCCTACAGTTTGTATTAGTTTTCTAATGCTGCCATAACAAAATTATCTGCAAACTGGGTGACATAGGACAACAGAAATTTGTCTCACAGGTCTGGAGGCCAGAGTCCAAAATCAAGGTGTCAGCAGCACATCCTCAAAGGTGCGCTAGGAAAGCATCAGTTCCAAGCCTCTCTTCTAGCTTCCGGTAGCCTCAGGTGTTCCTTGACATGGATGGCTATCTTCTCCCTATGTCCCTTCACATTGTCTTCCTTCTGTGTGTATCTCTGTGTCCAAATTTCAGATTTTTATAAGGACACCAGTCGTATTGAATTAGGGCCTCACTTAAGCTTGATTACTTCTATAAACCCCTATCCAAATAACGTCACAGGTACTGAACATTAAGACTACATTATGTGAATTTGGGAGAGGACACAATTCAATCTGTAATAAAAGTATGTGTATGTGTTGGGCAGGGTCTGAGGGAGAAAGTATGTGAAGATACTTGAATACAGAACTTAACTAATTCACATTATGCCTTTGGTTGGCCCTGCCTGTTCAGTGACCTTGTGCATGAAGAAGCTTAGCTAGTTTAGGTGTGACCCGTGAAATCAAGAAAGTTAGCTGATCAGGAGGATCAGGTGAATGTCAGAACTAAGAGAGTCAGGCAGCAGTCATGTTCAGAGCAGTCAGGAGGTCAGGAATCCAAGCAGATAAGACAAGGGTAGAGAAACAGAGCTTTTAGAAGCCATGAGAAGGCAAGAGATAAGATATCTAAAGAAGCATTTTTTCTCAGCTTTTATTATAAAAATGTTCAGACATATAAAAAAACTTAAAAGAATTGCACAGGAAACACCCATACACCCAACACCTAGATTCTACAATTAATATTTTTCTATATTTGTTTTATCACTTCTCTATGCATCCCTGTATCTATACTAATCATGCCTTTTTATTTTTTGTATTTCTGATGCTTTGACTAACAAATTCCTAGAGATGGTAAGTGACTAGTCTGCAAACTTGCCTTTCGTTTACTAACTAACCAATCTAGAGTCCACATCCCCACCACCTCCTCTGTGGGGCTTTCACCCTCAGGGCTGCTATTTCCCTGTCATAATCACCCCAGGGCCAGGTACCAGGCGATTAGAGCCCCTACATCCCAGAGCATGCTGAAATTAATCAAACCAGCCAATCCTAAACCTGCTTACCCTTCCTCGCAATTCTTTTCCATGGAAGCCACAATCAAGGATCTTGCCCACATTTTCCCTGGCTCTGTCTGCCACCTAACCAGCCCTGGTACTTCTCCTTGTGGCCTGTGTGGCATGTCATGTCCCCTCCTCTTAGGAACTGTAAGGAGCAAACTATTTTTTCAGTGGCAGTTATCTCTTGGTCTATTGGCCTCACCATACCTGAATAATAATAAAACTTACATTTTAAAACACTATTCATTAATCTTACTCATTTGATACATTTGCTTGTTTTTTAAGTCATCTTTATTGAAGTATAATTTACCTTCAATAAAATTCACCTCTTTAAAGCATACAATTGAGTTTTGTTAAAAACAAAACCAAAACCAAAAAAACTGTCCAAAACTACCACAGCAATCACAATATAGAACATTTATGTTACCTAAAAAAATGTCCTCATATTCCTTTAAAGACAATCTCATCTTCCCCATCAGCCCCTGAAAACCACTCATCAACTTTCTGTCATTTATAGTTTTGCATTTTCTAGAATTTTATATCAATGGTGTATGCTCTTTTCTGTCCAGCTTCTTTAAATGAGCACAATAACACTTTTGAGATTCATCCATTTTGTTGCTTGTATCAACAATTCATTCCTTTTTATTGCTGTGTATTATTCCTTTGTATGGATATACCGTAATTTATCCATTCACCAGTTGATGGACATTTGGATTGTTTCCAATTTTGGGTTACCATGAATAAAGTTATAAACATTAAGTACAAATCTTTGTACGGACATATTTTTTTCTTTTCTTGTGAGTATATAAGAGTAAGATTGCTGGCTCATATAGTAAATGCATGTTTAATGTTACATGAAACTGTCCAGAGTAGCTGTACCATTTTGCGTTTCCACAGCAATATATGAGTTCCAAAGACTCTGCATTATTGACAAGATTTGGTATTATTTGTCTTTGTAACTTGGGCATTCTGATGCATGTGTAATGCTGTCCTGTTGTGGTTTTATTGCATTTCCCTAATGACTAATGATGTTGAGCATCTTTTAGATGTACTTATTTTCCATTAGAATACTTTTTTGTGTGAAATATGTCCATTTCTTTTTCCATTTTTAAATTTGGCTCTTTGCCTTATTAAGCTGTAAGAGTTCTTCGTATATCCTGGGTAAAAATCCTTTATCAGATATATGTTTTCCAAAAATTTTTTCCTAGTAAAGAAGCAATTCTTAAGTAGGAAATATCTGAGTTCAGAGGCGACAAAGGGTCCCAAGTCCAGTCAGTTGGGTGACTGAGGTCAACAAGTCAGTAATGAGAGTGCTGAATTATGAATCTCATTGAGAGGCAGAAGGTCTGGCCCTGCCATGGTTCTTTAACATACTTCTGGTTAGGAAGAACCACTTGCAGTGTATGAACAGCCCACTGTACATAGTTTGGGGTGACTCTGTCTGGAAGGAAAGAAATTATATGGAAAGGAAGGTAATGTCCATTTGCAGCAACATGAATGGACTTAGAGATTATCATACTAAGTGAAGTAAGTCAGAAAGAGAAAGACAAATACCGTATGATATCACTTATATATGGAATCTAAACTATGACACAAATGAACCTATCTACGAAACAGAAACAGACTCACAGACATAGGGAACAGACGTGTGGTTGCCAAGGGGGAGGAGAGGTGGAGGAGGTATGGATTGGGAGTTTTGGGTTAACAGATGCAAACTATTATGTATGGAATGAATGGGCAACAAGGTCCTACAGTATAGCACAGGGAACTATATTCAGTGTCCTGTGATGAACCATAATGGAAAAGAATATAAAAAAGAATGTATATATACATATGGCTGAATCACCCTGCTGTGCGGTAGAAGTTAACACAACATTGTAAATCAGCTATACTTCAATAATAAATAAATAAAGAAAGCAATGTCAATTCTGGCCACCAGCAAGGAGTAGAATACCCTTTTATGGTGTTTGCTGCAGGGCATTTGGGGAGCAAGGAGAAAGAAGAAGTCAGGAAAAAGAGGGGATTGGTAAGAAACTAACAGGAACTTGGGGGAAATGGGAATGCTGGCCACAGTATCCATGGAGAAGGTTAGCTTTCAGAGAGCAAGTCCTAATAAGAGAAAAGCAAATTCAGACCCATTCTGGGCAAACATTGGTAGTCCAAGGAAAGGCTACGTCCAAGGTTAATGGAATGGTAAGATGAGGGAACATATTCAGAAGTCTAGAGTAGAGAGGGGTAGAAGGATCAAGGAAGACAGGATACTTCCTGGAAATCTGTGGGGAAACAGAGCAGGAAGGAAGAAGAGGAAGACTTAGCTTCAAGGCACTAAAACACTGGTAGAAGGAAGAAGTGTTAGTCAGGTGACTCAGAAAAGAAAGGGCCCCTCCTCAGGTACCTGTGATCTTGACAAATACAGAGAAACCCCTGGCAGAAGATCCTAGAGAGGTAGCTTTACCTTCCCACAGTGGTATTAGGGTAGGTGCGGAAGCCTGCTTCTCAGTTAAGTCACTGCCTATTATGACTGTTTCCAAACCCTACTACTTTGTGAGATTAAAGAGGACTATCAGTGTGCAAATTTACTGACTTTTTAATTCCAGGAGAGGGGCAGCAGCAGGCTAACTATTTGCCTGTTAGAAACATCAAGAATGAGGCCAGGGTCTGAGGCAGAAACTGAATGGCAGGTTGGGACAAGGGGAGCAAATCCATGACAATGTGCTGGCCAACCTGGTCTTTTATTATGATGTCAAGGAAGGATGGAACCTGAGGGGTCATAGCTCTGTGACTAGCATTCGCATACTACTTGTATGTTTTGATTCACCTTCCAGAAATGTTTTAATAGAAAACTTAGTGAGTTTTGTAGACAGAGCCTTAGCAAACATCCTACTCTGCAGTGTCTTAGGGCTGACTTTGTACACACGGAAGTCAGCCAGATCTCATGGGTGGGTCATTAAACTAGAATTATTTTCTTGGCACACTAGTACCTTAATGTGTGACCTTGACCTAAGGCAAGCCATCCACCTGTCAAGAGGAATGACCCCAGGGGTAAGGCCTTGCTGCCTCCACTTAAAAGACTATTCTTCAAGAAAGAGGCAATATAATCCCTTCTGGTTTCTACTTGTTTAAAGAGAATATTATGAGGATTCTAAAGATAATATCTGTGGAGGACTTTGAGCTGTTTCAATAAAAATTTTGTATAAATATAACTGAAGGAATTGTGGTAGACAAACATTGCGATATTGTAGATCAGCTTTGTATCTATATTCAGATTTTTTTAAACTTAGTTTGTGTCCAGAGATCTGCACAGGTATAGATAGCAGCAAGTGTGTATTTAACTCAATCCCATCCTTTAAAACAAGGGCATGGAGCAGATTTTCATCAAAGCTCAGGGACCTGAACTGTAGGCTTCCCTCACAGTGAGAAGTAAAGCTTAGTGATTCCTGTGTGACAAATATTCTAATGAGAACTTTATATGTAGTTTGAATTATTATAATACATCTTTCAGTGAAATGATTGTCAACCAATATTATTTCAAGTGTTATTTCAATGTTACTTCAAGTTCTATAGGTTTTACATAATTATCAATATAAAGGGCTTGGAATTTTCATGAAACATTCTAAGACATGATTTTGGTTCTAACAGTTTATCCTTGACATTAGTATTTAACTCAGAGAATGAGATCAAAGTGCTAAAACGGGTTGTTGATGAACTTTGAAGGAGAAAAGATCATTGGGATTTCAAATGTATGTGTGTGTGTGTTTCCTTTAAATTTTAAACATGAGGTGGTTATATAAAGGGGATTTCTAAAAGAGGAAAGGATGAAAATGGGCTGAACATTTCAAACAAAGTTCAGTGTAAAATCAGTAGTATATTCAGTGGGGCTGACAGGGAACAAAGTTGTGGAGGAGAAAGGAGAACAAGAAAATCAGGAAGCAGTAAAAATAATGATTGGGGTCAGGCGGTAACAATAAAATCAAAAAACTTGAATCTGACGGAAAAAACCATGGGTAGCTATAAAAGGGGCATTTGAAATAGGAAATGATGTGAGAGAAGAAGATAATTTTAGTATAGTTAAATGAGGTAGCAGCTATGGGTGTGAAGAGAGAGGATTAATTTTAAATGTGTCTCAGAAGTAAGAGAAAAAATGTTTTGAGGGGTGGGGGAGGATTGATGAGAAAAACCTGGTTGAGTGTTGTATGGTTATTTCAAGCAAAAGTCTTCCTAGAGTGTTACGACCATTTTTGGACACTGGGCTCTCATAGGAGCATTGATGAACTGGAGGTCATTCAAGACACCAGTGTGGTGAAAAATGTGTCAATGGTGCCTCCACCTAGGGAGTTAAGGTGACATGGCAGCTCTCCTCGAACATCTGCGAATGGAAGAAAGATCACACTTGGCTCTAAATTGTTCAAAAGAAAGAAATAGACCCATGGAAAGTTAGAGGGAAGCAGATCTTGCTGAAGGTAATGTTCTGCCAATTAGATGTGCCCCTGTAACAGAATGGGCTATTATAAAGTAATGTTTCTCACCTTTGCAAGTATTCAAGCAGAGGATATTCAATAACCTGACTAACTAATAATAGAATGGTTTCTTTTATCTTAAAATGTCCTTTCTGACTGGAGGAACATGTGGTTTGTGGACAGTGAATTCAGGTCCTAACAGCCCTGATGCTGCGCTCTGATCTTCTTCCCCGGGGACTACTTTCCCAGCACCCCACCCCCACCCCCCGCCAGGAGGAAAGGAAGACAGACATGCTTGTGATGACTGTCACTTTGTCACATTCCATTGGCTGGTGTGTTCAGTGTCAGCTACTGCTTTTTACTTTTCCTTACCTATTATTAATTCTGGGCCCCCAGCAAAAGTTTCTGAAGGTCTTTTCTCCTCCTTATTAATTATAACATGATATCAGTCAGGGTCCAAGCAGAAAGAGACAAGCAGTCAAACTGGGTAATTTGAGGAGAGTTTAATAAAGGAGCTGCTTACAAAAGTGTGGGCAGGGTTTACAGAAACTAGCAAGGTATGGTGCAGTCCCCCAGGACTTGTGTAATGGGAGCCTTTACCACTCCAGGCCTGAAGATCAAGGGATGGAGCTGTTTCAGACCCTGGAGAGGATGGTTATATGGAGAGGACTGCCTGAAAGGAAAGTTTGCAGCCAATGCACAGCAGGAGAGCCAGGGGAAGAAATAGCCCAGCCTCACTCTTCTGCTGCTGCCTCCCACTGCCAAACCTGACAATGAGCTGGGCAGGAAGGGAGTAGGCTGACATCTGTATGGGTTAGCCTCCTGGGGCACAGAGCAGGGTGGAGCTGAGGAGAGACTGAGTCTGGAGGAAACTAACTAATGGAAGAAACCACAGAAAGTAAATTCTTTTCTAAGGTATGGCTGGTGCTTGAGCAGTATTTGTACTGTTAGGAATGCAGCAATGTGTCTTGGAAGAGCTCAGGGCCTCAACCCTCTGCTAACCACCATGAGTGCATGCCTGCCAAGGTTACAGCTCTCTGCAGGGATTTTCCTGATGGTCAGTGTTTAGTGCCCTCCACCTTCAAGGAAAGGGCACATAGTAATTTTATAGAAAGGAGGACATGCATGTAGAAGTCCTTCATTTTAGTTAAGTATTAGTTTCCCCATCTTGGAGCAGAAGAGAAATGACTAGACAGAAAGGCAGGCTTTCTATGAAGTAATTGAAGCCAAAGCTTGAGACCTCTTTCTTGCCTGGATCTCTGTGAGCACTGGGGGTTGAGAATGTTCTAAGTGGAGAGAGAAATCAGAAAAAAGGGATCTGGACTTCCAAGCCTCCTGTAATTTGTCAGGAATCCTTTTCTTATCCTATAAATATTCAATTTTGTACCTAACTTTCTATTTGTAATTTTATATTCTTTTTCTTAAAAAGGATCAACCAAATAATATCAGCTTTTGCCCCCACAAGACCGGGATCCACTTTACCTGCGTGGAATTTTAATTATACTCAAACTAGGTCAGATGTCAGTTTATAATGTAGGGATGTGGGTGGCTTTGGTATGGAGAGTCAAAGGGAATTTGTATGGAAGCACGTGGAAAGTATATGCACAAGAGAGAATGAGCATATGTGCAGGTGGTACCTGTGGATAAAAGAATGGCTCCCAGCTACTAGCAAATGAGCATCGAGGAATCAAAGTTTACCCTTTGACACCTTTTCACTGCTTCTCCATCTCTCCCTTTCATGTTAGTGCTCCTTGAACACACATTTTACCTGAGACATCCATCTCTTAACCACATCTAGGGCTTTGAGTCTCTTTACAACTTTGTTCCCCTTTCCCTTGCACCACTTCCATCCCTAGAAGCTGCCATTCTCAACTAGAGAGGGCAAGTAAATTGCCCAAGGTTATAGATTGGTAAGGGTCTCAGCAGTGTTTGAATTCAGGTGTCTCTATCTTGGAATCTGTATTCTTAACCACTGTGCTAGTGCTTCTCAAAACATGGGCCATTGACCAGCTGCATCAGGGTCACCTGGGGGTGCCTGTTAAAGTGCAGATTCCTGGGCCCCACTTCATATCTGCTTAAATGATGAAAAGCAGCCTGTTTTATGAAGATCTAGTGAAGGAATATTCTAAGCAGAGAGAACAGCAACTGCTGAGATGGGAATAAGCAAGGACCAGAATGAAGGCCAGTGAGGCTGGAGCACAAGGAGACCAGAGAGACGGAGAGGGCCAGATCATGGGGATCCAGAGGCTTTGGATATTTCACTTAGTTAAACAGGAAGCTCCAGGTCAGTTGTAAGAAGAGATGAGTAATAATCCCTGCCTTACATTTTAACAGATGGCGGCTGCCCACTAAAGAGCTGTAGAGTTGTGGAGTTGCTGCAGGGAAGCAGCTGCCCAGACAGAGCATCTCTCTGCATCAAGAGAGGCCATGGGGCTTCCCTCGTGGCGCAGTGGTTAAGAGTCCGCCTGCCGATGCAGGGGTCGCGGGTTCGTGCCCCGGTCCGGGAAGATCCCACATGCCGCGGAGCGGCTGGGCCCGTGAGCCATGGCCGCTGAGCCTGCGCATCCGGAGCCTGTGCTCCACAACGGGAGAGGCCACAACAGTGAGAGGCCCGCGTACTGAAAAAAAAAAAAAAGAGAGAGAGAGAGGCCATGGATGAATTCTTGTCATTGGAATGGGAGCAGGAGCAATTTATGCATCACTCTTGGGCAAAAATATCAAAGGAGTAGATGTACCTGCTTCATTCTCTCTTCCCCCTTCTACCAGCTAGATGGATGTTAACTTCATGTATTGAAGATAATTGTGCTTTGCCCTGTCCCCGCCTGGCACTGACAAGGAACTCTTACATGGGACTATTAGGTGAGCTAGAAATAAAACGCATGTTACTCAGATTTGGGGGTTTCCTTGTTACAGTAGCTACTGTTACCTTAAACAATGCAAGCCACATGACTTACGCTTTGCCAGGATCATGTTGGCTGCTGTATGGAGAATAGCTTGGAAGTGCTAGGGGGTGGCAGCAAAGGTGAGAGCAGGGAGACCAGTTAAGTAGTCCTAATGGGACTGATGATGAGTTAGATTTGGTTGGTGGCATCGGAGTGGTGTAAAGTGGAGATACTAGGTATATTTTGGAAGAATTTTCTCTGAAACCAGCAAGGTATGTGGATGGATTGGATGTTGGGTGTACCAGTAGAGCAAGGATTGTGTGGTTTGCAGCTTGAACTCACTGAAAAAACAGATTCCGTTTTTTCAGATGGAGACCAGAACTTTCAAAAATCTCCTCTGCTTACAGTTCTCTTAGTCAACTCAGTTCACTCTGAACGATCCAGCTGTGGCCCTTAGACCACATTATTTATCACTTGTGGTCTCATCCATACTCTAAAGACCCCACGTATATTTCATGTGTTGACGCTAAAAGAAAAACTTGGCCTACACTCTCTCAGCCTGAACAACTGACAACTTGATAAAAAGAAACTTGTAAACATGAAAAATGGCAATTTTAACCTCACATGGGTTTGATTTACTTTGCTCATTCTTATCATGCTGGAGGACAGATAGAGAAGGATTGTGTTTTTCATGTCTGCAGTTGGGAAATAAGGTGATGGTGCTAATCATAGGGTTTCTGTTAGTTCTGGGCTGACCTTGAGTTGGAGCATGGTTACAACACACTTTATGACCATAACAGCTCTGACAGGATTTATGTTTATTGCTTCCCTTCCCCTCTGTGTCCTCTGAATGTGGGTCTACTCAGTGTCACAGTGTCTCAGGGCAGGACTCTGTCTATCTCATTCTGCACTGGGCTTCACTTGCCATGGTGCCTCTGACAGAGCTGAGTAACTAGGACCTTTGAAAAATAATGCCCTGTGAAAGAGGGACATGGTACAGGAAAGAGAAGTAATATGAATGAAAGAGAGAGATGAGTAGATGTGAAAAAATGGGGAAAAAGATATGATAGTTGGTCATTTATTTATCAGTTAACCAAAGAGAGTATATGTCAGGGTTTTACTTTAAGACCTTTGCTTCACTGTTGTACGAGTTCAATCGGGAAGCATTAGATACGGCCCTTAATCTTAGGAGGTTTGCAGTCCAATCACAGATACTCAACGCAGATGGAACAATGATTCTCTAACAGGATTAGACCACACTAGTAATGCTTTAGGGCTTGGAGATGAAGCTGCTTTGTCAGCCTGGAGTGGTCAGCCTATGATAGTTTTCCCCATGGGCCCCAGGAGGGGTGGCTATTTCATTTGGAACATGGTCATGGGAGGAGCCCTGTGTCTACCTGGGGACTAAAAGAGAACCCCTAGAAAGGTCAGATACCTGGAGCTGGTCCCAAAAGACAGGCTTTGCATGTGAATACATATTATGTTTTAGGGGAAGTCCTGTAGTTTGTTCCTTCACTTCTGACTGCCATTATTAGCACTTGAGTCCTCTGTGATCATCACTGCCATCCATAAGCATGTGTAAGTGGAACTAAGCCAAATCCCCAGCTGTGAGATAGTTTGTCCCTTCAATCATAGGGAAGAAGAAGATTGAGGGTGAAGGGAGAAGGTAAAGAAAGGGGAAGCTCATTAAATATCCCTTGAAAAGCTATTTCTGCTGATCCATCACTTCCTATTCTCCCATCCATGCCCTTGTCTCTTCCTTTCTCATATATTCTATAATTCTCTGTTTCTAGCCCAGTCACTGAGAATTGAATATGAGTGGTTCTGTAACCAACCAAGTGAGAGAAATGAGCAGTAGTATTGACTATATAAAGACTTTTGTTCATTCATTCATTCACTCATGGTGTCTAATCCAAAGATGAAGAAGAGACAATCCTTGTCGTCAAACTGCTCTACCTGTGAAAACCATAATAGTTAATGAGGTAGCAGAAGTGTGAGAACAAGGTACTCTGGATGCAACAAGGAGTGACCAATTAGTCCTGTGGGTGTGTCTTTTCATCTGTGTGTCTGTGTGTTGTATGCAAGCAAACTATGACAAAAGGCAAGTTTCACAAAGGACATGATATTAGAGGACTTTTGACAGTTGAGTCAGAATTCATCGTGCAGAGAAGGGGGAAAGGCAGAGGAGAGGAAGGACAGGAAATAGCTTGTGAAAAGACATCATAGTCTATTAAGTCAAGGAATTCTGTGCTTAGGATATTCTTGGCTGAAGAAATCAGGATGTGTCATCATACCATAATATAATGATCTACCAATAGCAGTAATGACCTATATTGTAACCGTGGACTCTCCCACTGGTGTCATTAGTGATGTGAGCTGGAAACATGAACATATCCTGTCATAAAGTTATTTGCAACATAAGGCAGGCTTTACACTTTGTTTTAACTGCTTTAGTTTTATTTTCAACCAATAATTTGTTAAATGTACCATTTACCAGGTATAATGTAGTTGATTTGCTACAAATGAAAAGTTGGAAAAATTGATGGTAAATAATCTACACAAAACTCAGATAAAACCATTTGAGTCTCCCACTAGATGGCATAGGAAGAACTTAGAATAGCATAATACCTAATTCTCATACTAGCCTCAATAAAAAGTTTTTATTTCTACAGTTGCATAATTCTGAGCATTTACTCCTAAAAGCAAATACTCTATAAATAACATCTCTATAATTATATTTCTTTATTAACAATGATTTAAAGTAGGTAATAAATGTATGTGGTTTAAAATTCATAGCAAATAGGAGAATATGGTGAAAGTTTATTAAACTCTTTTTTTAAATAGATTAAAACCATCCTTTTTTCATCAAACTGCTTTTTGTAATTCATTCTTAGTTTTTGTAGGCTAGCATTTTTCCAAATGGGTTCTTGGGAAGCCCAAGTCAGAGTTTATCTGAGTGACATCACTCTCACAGATTCCTGACTTGGGAAAGAAAATAAAAGTTAATAATTCTGTATTATTGTGACCCTGGAAGACAAGGCACTATCATCCATGACCTACAGACTTTTTAGAGCCATCAAGAGTGAAGCAATACATATTTACTGATTAGGAGTAAGGGATAATTATCATGTGACCTGTGTAAGTCAGTCCACATTACTTTAAGAACACTAATAAGTATTGCCCAAGGTAAAAAGAAACCCTACCAACACTATTCTCTAACACTTGGCCATTAATAACAGTACCTGTCTAATCCCCATACAATTACTCAAAACATGGAGTCCTAATAAATTTCCTCTTCACATGAACTTCACCCAAACCCTAGTCTGACTCTACGAATGTTGATGGAATGTGATTTTTGATAAGCTACCATAAGTGAATTGTGTGTAGACAAAGCTGTATCTGGAAAATACACATCAGGGCACAAACTTCCCCAAACTCCTAGTCCTGAGTTACCTGGAGTAGAGCTACATTGGATGGGAACCCAAGTCTTGGAATGACTTCTTAGTCATGACTACAAAGCCAAATAAATTTATCTTCCAATTAAACTCCAATTAAACTAATCAATTGATATAACTGGTAGTATAGCACCACAAGGATTCCATTCAATACATATTTATTGAATGACTTCTTTGTGCAACACTCTGTGCTGAATCCCGAGCTAACTTCAACAATCTGGCTCTATAACACTGGGGCAGCAGATAAGGAGGAAGGAATAGTGTTCCCTTCAAGAGTGGTCTTTTACTGTAGCAAGAGCCTCATAAATCACTGAGGTTTGCCACACTAGAATCAAAAGGACACTTAACTTGAACCACAGTGCCCCCTGGCCATTATAAGTGATATTCTACTTAACCAGTGAAGAGTTCTCACTGAATGTAGAGTACTGCTTAATTCTATTCAAGTAGTTACAGCAAGTGGGAGCAGAACAACTGATTTCTGCTGGATCTCAGGGCAGTGCTCCTAATGCAAGATTTTTTTCACACTGTGTTAAAAAATGGATCCCTTATTGAATCAAGTATCTTTTACGACCACAACACTATAAGACTAGATATCAATTACAGGAAAAAAAACTGTAAAAATTACAAACACATAGAGGCTAAACAATACACTACTAAATAACCAAGAGATCACTGAAGAAATCAAAAAGGAAGTCAAAAAATACCTAGAAACAAATGACAATGAAAACATGATGACCCAAAACCTATGGGATGCAGCAAAAGCAGTTCTAAGAGGGAAATTTATAGCAATACAATCCTACCTCAAGAAACAAGAAAAATCTCAAATAAACAACCTAACCTTACACCTAAAGCAATTAGAGAAAGAAGAACAAAAAATACCCCAAAGTTAGCAGAAGGAAAGAAATCATAAAGATCAGATCAGAAATAAATGAAAAAGAAATGAAGGAAATGATAGCAAAGATCAATAAAACTAAAAGCTGGTTCTTTGAGAAGATAAACAAAATTGATAAACCATTAACCAGACTCATCAAGAAAAAAAGGGAGAAGACTCAAATCAACAGAATTGGAAATGAAAAGGAAAAGTAACAACTGACACTGCAGAAGTACAAAGGGTCATGAGAGATTACTACAAGCAACTATATACCAATAAAATGAACAACCTGGAAGAAATGGACAAATTCTTAGAAAAGTACAACCTTCCAAGACTGAAACAGGAAGAAAGAGAAAATATAAACAGACCAATCACAAGCACTGAAATTGAAACTGTGATTAAAAATCTTCCAACAAACAAAAGCCCCGGACCAGATGGCTTCACTGGTGAATTCTATCAAACATGTAGACAAGAGCTAACACCTATCCTTCTCAAACTCTTCCAAAATATAGCAGAGGGAGGAACACTCCAAAACTCATTCTACAAGGCCACCATCACTGATACCAAAACCAGACAAAGATGTCACAAAAAAAGAAAACTACAGGCCCATATCACTGATGAACATACATGCAGAAATTCTCAACAAAATACTAGCAAACAGAATCCAACAGCACATTAAAAGGATCCTACACCATGATCAATTGGGTTTATCCCAGGAATGCACGGATTCTTCAATGTATGCAAATCAATCAATGTGATAAACCATATTCAAAAATTGAAAGATAAAAACCATATGATCATCTCAATAGATGCAGAAAAAGCTTTTGACAAAATTCAACACCTATTTACGATCAAAACCCTCCAGAAAGTAGGCACAGTGGGAACTTACCTCAACATAATAGAGGCCATATATGACAAACCCACAGCCAACATCGTTCTCAATGGTGAAAAACTGAAACCATTTCCACTAAGATCAGGAAGAAGACAAGGTTGCCCACTCTCACCACTATTATTCAGCATAGTTTTGGAAGTTTTAACCACAGCAATCAGAGAAGAAAAAGAAATAAAAGGAATCCAAATCAGAAAAGAAGTAAAACTGTCACTGTTTGCAGATGATGTGATACTATACATAGAGAATCCTGCCAGAGATGCTACCAGAAAACTACTAGAGTTAATCAATGAATTTGGCAAAGTAGCAGGATACAAAATTAATGCACAGAAATCTCTTGCATTCCTATACACTAATGATGAAAAATCTGAAAGAGAAATTAAGGAAACACTCCCATTTACCATTGCAACCAAAAGAATAAAATACCTAGGAATAAACCTACCTAAGGAGACAAAAGACCTGTATGCAAAAAACTATAAGACACTGATGACAGAAATTAAAAATGATACAAACAGATGGAGAGATATACCATGTTCTTGTATTGAAGAATCAACATTGTGAAAGTGACTATACTACCCAAAGCTATCTACAGATTCAATGCAATCCCTGTCAAACTACCAATGGCATTTTTCACAGAACTAGAACAAAAAATCTTAAAATTTCTATGGAAACACAAAAGACCACGAATAGCCAAAGCAATCTTGAGAAAGAAAAACAGAGCTGGAGGAACCAGACTCCCTGACTTCATACTATACTACAAAGCTACAGTAATCAAGAAAGTATGGTACTCGCACAAAAACAGAAATACAGATCAGTGGAACAGGATAGAAAGTCCAGAGATAAACCTATGCACATATGGTCACCTTATCTTTGATAAAGGAGGCAGGAATGTACAGTGGAGAAAGGACAGCACCTCTTCAATAAGTGGTGCTGGGAAAACTGGACAGGTACATGTAAAAGTATGAGATTAGATCACTCCCTAACACCATACACAAAAATAAGCTCAAAATGGATTAAAGACCTAAATGTAAGGCCAGACACTATAAAACTCTTAGAGGAAGAACACTCTTTGACATAAATCACAGCAAGATCCTTTTTGACCCACCTCCTAGAGAAAGGGAAATAAAAACAAAAATAAATAAATGGGACCTAATGAAGCTTAAAAGATTTTGCACAGCAAAGGAAAACATAAACAAGATGAAAAGACAACCCTCAGATGGGAAAAAATATTTTCAAATGAAGCAACTGACAAAGGATCAATCTCCAAAATATACAAGCAGCTCAAGCAGCTCAATATGAAAAAAAAAACAACCCAATCCAAAAATGGGCAGAAGACCTAAATAGACATTTCTCCAAAGAAGACATATAGATGGCCAACAAACACATGAAAGGATGCTCAACATCACTAATCATTAGAGAAATGCAAATCAAAATTACAATGAGGTATCATCTCACACCAGTCAGAATGGCCATGATTAAAAAATCTACAAACAATAAATGCTGGAGAGGGTGTGGAGAAAAGGGAACCCTCTTGCACTGTTGGTGGGGATGTAAATTGATACAGCCACTACGGAGAACAGTATGGAGGTTCCTTAAAAAACTAAAAATAGAACTACCATATGACCCAGCAATCCCACTACTGAGAAAACCATAATTCAAAGAGTCATGTACCACAATGTTCATTTCAGCACTATTTACAATAGCCAGGACATGGAAGCAACCTAAATGTCCATCAACAGATGAATGGATAAAGAAGATGTGACACATATATACAGTGGAATATTACTCAACCATAAAAAGAAAGGAAATTGAGTTATTTGTAGTGAGGTGCATGGACCTATAGTCTGTCATACAGAGTGAAGTAAGTCAGAAAGAGAAAAACAAATACCGTATGCTAACACATATATATGGAATGTAAAAAAAAAGGTTCTGAAGAACCTAGGGGCAGGACAGGAATAAAGATGCAAATGTAGAGAATGGACTTGAGGACACGGGGAGAGGGAAGGGTAAGCTGGGAAGAAGTGAGAGAGTGGCATGGACATATATACACTACCAAATGTAAAATAGATAGCTAGTGGGAAGCAGCCGCATAGCACAGGGAGATCAGTTTGTTGCTTTGTGACCACCTAGAGGGGTGGGATAGGGAGGGTGGGAGGGAGATGCAAGAGGGAGGGGATATGGGGATATATGTATACATATAGCTGATTCACTGTTATACAGCAGAAACTAACACACCACTGTAAAGCAATTATACTCCAATAAAGATGTTAAAAAAAAAAAAAAGGATGCCTTTCTTCAGAATCTCCAGGAGTACTTCTTTTAATGCAGATCCCTGGGCCCAACAGGAGATCACTGAATCACAACTCTGGATTGCTTGACCAGGAAGCCAGAGCTGAAAACATGAGTGAACCCATTTCCAAGCACACTTGAGACCACCATGGACACTCCACGAATCACAGGGAGATTTGAAGAACTCAAGATGTGAGTTCCTAAGCATGTCCAGAAACATCACAATTTGGGCCTTGACATTAATGTGATCTCATTTTCTGTTGTTTATCTTAGATAAGGATCAATTTATAAGTGTCTTCTCTGAGAATGAACAGAGGGAATTAATTGACTGAAGGCACTGAGTATGGTTTCTACTTAAACAATTTTTTTACTGGAAAGTATTTAGCTGAGATGCTTCATTTCATCATTAAGGTTTTTGTTTGTTTGTTTTTATGGGAGGAGTGGCTCTGTATTAGTTATGTTCTGCTGCATAAAAATATTATTCCAGAACAAAGGTGAGATACTCGGAAACTGTGAGATAGGAACCTGAAAGCAGACTCGCTAGGTGGTTCTGTCCCAGGGTCTCTCCTGAGGTTGCAGTCAGATGACAGCCAGGGCTGGGGGCATCTAAAGACTTGAGCAGGGCTGGAGGCTGTCCAAGATGACTCCCTCACATGGTGACTGGCAGGTGGGCTCAGTTCTCTGCCATGTGGACTTCACAGAGCAGTTTACAACACAGCAGCTGACTTCTCTCAAACTGAATGATGAGGGGAGAGAGAGAAGAAGGGGGCACCATCCAGACAAAATTCCCAATGTGTTTTAGGCTTAGTATCAGAAGTGACACACCCTCACACACCCACACCTCCATTGGTCATACAGATGGACCAGGTTCAGTGTGGCCATAGGGCTACACCAGCCCCAGGAGGCCATCTTGGAAGCTGGCTACCACAGGCTCTGAGAAAAAATAAATTCAAGATGGCCTGATGCTTTTAATGTACCAATTTATATTTCCATTTCAGGGTTTTGGAATAAGGAATGGATACAGAGAAAATAAACCAAACCCAAAACATGAGGCAGTTATCAAGTGCAGGAAAAATAAGAGGTTGTACAAAAAAGGAGATGTAATCACATTACATTACTCAGCTTTGAGTAGTATGTGCAAAGAAAGAATAACGCAGACATTGAATTCTGATTCAATGAAAATGAGAAGATGGGTGGAAGGAAAGTGTATGAGAGGCTATGTGAGAGGGGACGAACTCTCAAGCCCCATGGCAGAAAGTCAATGGATAATTTCTAAATCTGCGGGCTCTTCTGAGACTCCCTGGGGGCACGGCTTTGGCCTCTGTGCCTTCTTGCTCCTTTCAGCCGCAAAGCAGGGGCCCCTTGGACTCCCAGGGTCCTGCGGATGTAGTCTGGGGAGCAGATGTCAGCCTGGTGCAGGGGCTCCAGGATCTGAAACTTGCAGCAGCCATGGCTCAGGCGCACGGCTGCCTTCAGGCTCATTTTGTGGCCCACAGAGACATAGAGGGGCTTGGTGCTGTGGTCATGGCTCTTCAGCGCCATGCCCAGGATGGTCCCAGAATCTCCCATCAGAGGAAATGAGTCTCCTCCAGCCTCAGGAGCCGTATCTTCTCCTTGTGCAGAGCGTTGTTCTCCAGCCCGTCCACCTGCAGGAGTTTCTTAGCCACCCCGATGCTGGACAGGTATGTGAGGACACCAAGGTGGCAGGCCACCCCAAAGCCTCGGTGGTGGAGCACCCCATTTCCATCCACAAAAAGGACCTGGGGCATGAGGCGGGGCTCCTTCTGCCACAGCCACTGTACCACGTCCACCAGGAAGGGCACCTCTTGGAAGGCCAGGAAGCCTGACACACAGGGGCCTGTCAGGCTCACCATGCGACAGTCCTCATACATCACCTCGAGCACAGGGTAGCTGAGCACCACCAGGGAGGCACAGGCGCTGACACCGTCGCCCTTCACAAAGGACACGTCCACGCCCCGACCCTCTGCAGGCCTGAAAAGGCGGGGTCTCGTTGCCACGCCTCCGTGTCCCGGAACACGACAAGGGTCTTTAACAGGGCTTGCTCCAGTTTCCAGAGCGACAGTGTTTCCTCTGGCGGCCTCCCAGCCGCCTTTCGGGCCATGGCACGGCCCTCCATCATTAAGTTTTTTGGTTTTTGTTTTTTGTTTTTTTGCGGTACGCAGGCCTCTCACTGTTGTGGCCTCTCCCGTTGCGGAGCACAGGCTCCAGACGCGCAGGCTCAGCGGCCATGGCTCACTGGCCCAGCCGCTCCGCGGCATGTGGGATCTTCCTGGACCGGGGCACGAACCCGTGTCCCCTGCATTGGCAGGCTTACTCTCAACCACTGCGCCACCGGGGAAGCCTCATCATTAAGTTTTAATACCAGCAAAAGGTGATGAGGCTCTTCCACTGCCTGGTTTTCCCTAACTCATAGAACTTAAAGCATAGAACTATCAGAAGTCAAAATGCAGAGGAACACCAACATGGAGTCCCCACATGTGCTGGTAAATGTTGCTTCAAAGCAGAATTAAGTTTAGGGAACATGTATAGAAAGGTCAGAAACAGAGTTTTTTTTCTTTTATGTTTGTTGGTATGTGTGTGTGTGTGTGTGTGTGTGTGTGTGTGTGTGTATGTAAAGGACATAGTTTCTGCAATAAGTCCAACATTATGCTGGAAATTTAAATGTTTTATTTCCTAATTATCATAATAGCTCTGCTGGCTAGTAATTATTGTGTTACCCCATTATACAGTGTAGGAACCTGAAGCTTGAGTAACTTGCCCAAGGTCATATAGCAAGGAAAGTCACAAGGCAAAGAAAGATCTTGAACCTCCAAAGTCCATGATGTTTCCATTATACCATCCTTATAAAGAAACATGGAAAGAAATTAATACATAAAAGAACGATATTAAATGTTAAAACTCCCATGACAATTTTTTCCTTTGCAATCTCAGAATTATCCAGTAGGCTGTACCCCTGAATCAGTTTTCTATCGAAACCCCAAGCCATTAAACAGTGATTTTCTTAAGTGCTTCAGTTTTTTGTTTTTTGTTTTTTTTTAATTTTATTTAGTTTTGGCTGTGTTGGGTCTTTGTCGCTGCGCGCGGGCTTTCTCTAGTTGCGGCTAGCCGGGGCTACTCTTCTTTGTGGTGCGCAGGCTTCTCATTGCGGTGGCTTCTCTTGTTGCGGAGCAGGGGCTCTAGGCACATGGGCTTCAGTAGTTGCAGCACACTGGCTCAGTATTTGTGGCTCGCGGGCTCTAGGGCGCAGGCTCAGTAGTTGTGGTGTGTGGGCTTAGTTGCTCTGCGGCATGTGGGGTCTTCCCAGACCAGGGCTCAAACCCGTGTCCCCTGCATTGGCAGGCTGATTCTTAACTACTGCACCACCAGGGAAGTCCTCAGTTGTTTTTTTATATATAAATTATTTTAAATGAAGTCTGTAACAATAATTTACAAATTTTTGTATGTACACCTGAAAGTCAAAAGAAAATATTGTTTTTTGTGCATTGGTTTTAGGTCCTTAACTGATACTTTAGATTAAAATAGTACCCTATTAAAATTGTTTGTGAAAATTATTGATGCTTCCACAGCTAGGGACAAAGATTTATTTTATTCCACCCCTGTGAAAGCCAAGCCCTTTTATCACAGGCTGCCATACAGGCTTAGCTTGATTTGCAGAATTGTGATTAGTTTATCAGTATGGTTCCAAATGTAGCCAAGGCACAGTTATTTTAGAATCACCTAAGACTGTGGTTCTCAAAACATGGTCCCCAACCAGCAACATCAACATCACCTGGGATCTTGTTAGGTAAACTCTCAGGCCCCACTCCAGACCTATGAATCAGAAACTCTAGATTCTGAGGTCCAGAAATCTGTGTTTTAACAAGCCCTCAGAGTGATTCTGATACACACTAAAGTCTGAGGACCACCAACCTAGGATAGTTATTGAAAGTAGAGATTTCTGCTTCTCACCCAGACTGAATCAGAATTTCTGGGGTCTAGAAATTTATATTTTAAAACAAATATCCTAGTGATTCTTAGACACAAAAAAGTTTGAGAACCACACTGGTCCATGTGGTGTGATTTGAGAGAACAAGAAAGGATCCTTCCCTTAACATCTCTCTCCACTTATTGATCAAAAGTTAATTAATTTGTAGAATTAAGCAAGGATATCTTCATTAGTTTCTAAATTCATTAAGTCATAAATATTTTAGAGTGAATTTATATTATTAACTAGATATTTCACCTTAATGGGAGAACTAGGAGAGTGGGCAATTAAAAGGGAGGATGTTACAAAGAGAGGCTACAAAAGTGTAACTTGAATACTTTGCCTTATAGTCACCTAAGATCTGGATTCAGATACAGTACCTCATATTTTTCATTAGGGGGATGTCAGTTTCTGTGTAACATCTTCAGCATCACATCCTTTGGCCAACTCCTACGCCCGAAAAAGAGAACCTAAGTTTACTTGGCAGTAATCAAGCAATAATTATATTCTGAGTATAGGTAATAATGTATTGTGGTGTTTATTTGGTGTGGGGTTTTTTTGTTTTTTAGTGTAAATAGAACCTATATATTCAAGGGTAAGAAAACAAGACATGAGCACATAGGAAAATTAATCTCATTTGCTTTGTAATATCACTTAAACTCTTTTCAAACAGTATGTACTCAGCCAACTGACCAGACTAGGCTCTGTTTGACTTCCTGTTGCTTCAAAACAAATACAGATACAACATGGATGATCCTCAAAAACATTACATGTGAAAGAAAGCAGACACAAAAGGACACATATTGTATGGTTCCGTTTATGTGAAATATCCAGAATAGGCAAATCCATAGAGATGGCAGATTAGCCGTTGTCAGAGGCTAGGGGAGGGAGTAATGTGGAGTGACTGCTTTTTGAGCAGGGGTGATGAAAATGTTCTAGAACTAGATCGGTAGTAATGGTTGCACAACATTGTGAAGGCACTAAATGCCACTAAATTGTACACTTTAAAATGACAAATTTTGTTATGTCTGTTTTCCACAATAAGAAACAAATACATACACAAAATAAAATCTTCCCTCAAAGGATGAAGATTGATAGTACTCAGGATATAGAAAAAGATGAGCTGTTGGAGTAGAAGGGAATTCTAATAATATATGCCAAAATGTTTTAAGCAGTGATGGTAAATTTGGGAAGAGTCAGGTTACAATGTTAAAAGCCAGCTCTCACTTAGATATATCCTTTGGCTTGCCAAAATCTAAAGCAAAAGCAAACAAAGCTAAAAATCCCTTAAAATCTCCCCACAAACAGCTACAGCACAGCATATATTGATATAATTGTGATTAACACATTCATAGGCCAATCAGAGTCCCAAGAGGTCTTCTTAGTGGGCGGGGCTTCCTAGGCAGCAGCCCACAACTGGTTTCTCACGTATCTCCACAGAAAGACATGGAGTGGGTTTCATGACTTACCCCTACCCTGACCCCTTTGCCACCAAGCCCCCAGGGCAAATATGGATCCCTCCTATGAAGAAATGTAAGAATGAAATCTTACACTGGCATTAATTTAATGCCTATAAATGTCTATGTGACTAAAAATAAAGGCTATTCTCACTTTAATTTACTCCTTCAGAGAACTCAGAGATATTTACAGCTGTGACCTCAATTCTTGCCCTTTTCTATTCTCCCTCCTACTGTCTAGAAATCAAATTACCCTCCTAAAAATTCATCATGTCCCATCAGGTTTAGATTAAAATCTTTGTGTCTGAAAGCTTCAACTGAAAAACTGGAGAAGGTTGTGAACTGCTTTGGAATGAGACAAAATGGTGTCTGCTGTGCCTTCTGAAGAAGGGCTGCTCTTTGTGTGGGCGATTTTGTGAAATTCTGTGTCACCCACGCTACCCATTACAATGCTCAAAACATTCACATATCTGATGCAGAGGAAATGTAGCTGGTGCTGTATTTATTCCTGTTACCTCCTGTCTTGAAGCAAAATGCCAGTGCTTCATGCAGCCCAGAGTGGTAAACATCAGCTGGGAAGAAGCCTTTATTTAGGGAATTTATCAAAAAATGAATTTCTGAAGGCCAATATTAAGAAAAGTGGAAGCACTGTTTACAAAGTATACCATTGGTGAAAATAGATATTTTTAATGGTGAATTTCTGATACATTCATGAGCAGCAGCACTTCTATTGTGGTCTCCTGTATTTGTAAATGATACACAGATTATTCCGCTTTGGATGCCCATCAACTGTGTGCATTCATAAAACAGATTTTTGTGCTCTTAAGGAGATATAATATATAATATAGGCTGAGGATTTGATACAGTGCTAATAAAATTAAATTTTTAAAAAGACCTGCCAAATGGGTAAGATGTTTGCCTTATATTAGTGACTATCATTTTGATGTGAAATCCACTTTAATGAACACCTGACAAAGAAACCTTTTAAAGGAATGATTATCTTTGACATGAATATATTCAGCTACTGTTTATACAATGAAATCTTAACTAGCTGGTAAAAATGGCACAATATTACGATGAGTATAGATAACACTATATAAAGAAAATGTAAAGGCTGCCTGAAGAGTTAATGACTAATTCTGTTGTCTGAGCTGGCGCTTCAGTGACGATTTGCTCTGAGAAAAGCTTATGTTTATGGTATTTTGGGTGCAGTCTGTAAATTTGAATTATACCTAGGGCCTCATCAATGCTGTGTATAAATTACAGAAATTACCAAAGCAAGAAAGCTTTATGTTTGCATTCTATTTTCAGATACAAGGTAAGATAATTATAATTTATTACCCAGTAACTGTATTTTATGTCTTAAAATTGAAAAATAAGGTATAAAATGGAAAGTATTTGAGTATGAAGGTAATGATACTTAAAAATGTTGACCTCACTGCATTTTTCACCTTTAGATGACATGCTAAAGCAAAGGTAAATAACTATTTTATTACACAGTGCTCTAATTATGTTCAGAGAGAAGGAATGAAAACTATAAATGCTTATAAAATATAGGCCATAATGACAGGTTAAGTTATTATTAGCCTGAAGAAAAGAAGGCTAAGTTTCGAATTTGTGAGTCCACAACTAAAGAAAAGATACGTAAACAGACAATCTAATCATTGTTCTTCATTTCCACAGAAGACAGCAGTTACATTAAATTGGTTAAGTAAAGAACATTCTCAGCAGTGTGGCAAAGAATAACAAAAGAAAATACAAAATACTTCTCCTTGATGATTTTGAACAAAGAGGACATGCACTATAGGTAAAAATTTCCCTAGTGGCTGAGGTTTGAAATGATATGCTTCTTGCTGATCATGTGATTCTATGGAAACATATTCTCTAAAATAATGCAGTACTGTGTTGTCCCAAGCAGGTGGAAATGTCTTTTGTGTTTAATGTAAATTAAATGGTTTTAGCATTGAACTGCACTAATTTAGGAAGTTCCCACTGGTCATCAGGGAAATCCAAATGAGGACTGTGCATTCTGTGTCTCCCAGTTAATCATAGAGGAGGACATCAGGGAGAAGTTGGGAAATGTAAACAAAGCGATTGAAAAATGGATAAGGACATTAAATAAAACTATTTTAGAACAATGATTTTCAATCTTGGTTGCAATTATAAACATTTGGGGAAGCTTTTTCAAAAATACCAATGCCTGAGTCCTGCTGGCTTGGGCTAGGACCCTGGCATAGGTCTTTTTAGAGCCAGGTATGAAAATCACTGTTTAGGACTTTTAAGGATCTTCAATGCTCATAAAATCAAGCAAAGTATGATGTAAAAAAATCTCGACACCATCTATTGTTTCAGAGTATTTTTTAAACATAAAATACAAATAAATACTATCAACTGCCCATCTAGCCATGGACCCATGACTGGTATGATTTAGTAGAAGTGTATGATGTAGTACTAAGAAGAAGAGCAATGAATCAGAACAGGTGCAACCTAGCCCTGGCTCCACCATTGGTGAGATGTGTGACTCTGGACAAGTTACTTTTTCACTCCAGACTTTAATTTCTTCATTCATAAAGTGAGCGAACTAAATAGCCTTCAGGTCTCTTCTGGTTTCCTGATTCTCTGGCAATGTGTGATGATTGTGCAGCTTTTTGCAGGAAACTGTGCTTAAAACATATTTTCCCATTTGAAAGTTATAGCAACAGCCTTACAATAGAGAGTATCAAGGTATCTTATTAATTCTATTTCAGTATATTTCTAATAACCAGTTTTTTTAATTGAGGTATTGTTGGTTTACAATATTATATTAGTTTCAGGTATATAACACAGTGATTCAAAATTTTTATAGTTTATACTCCATTTAAAGTTATTATAAAATATTCACTATATTCCCTGTGCTGTACAATGTATCCTTTTTCTTATTTATTTTATACATAGTAGTTTGTACCTCTTAAAACCCTACCCTTATCTTGCCCCTCCCCACTTCCCTCTCACCACTGGTAACCATTAGTTTGTACTCTATATCTGTGAGTCTGTTTCTGTTTTGTTATATTCATTCGTTTTATTTTTTAGATTCCACATACAAGTGATAACATACAGTATTTGTCTATCTCTATCTGACTTATTTCACTAGGCATAGTACCCTCCAGGTCCATCCATGTTGTTGCAAATGGCAAACTTTCATTCTTTTTTTATGGCTGAGTAGTATTTCGTTCCGTATTGTGTGTGTGTGTGTGTGTGTGTGTGTGTGTATCACATCTTCTTTATCCATTCATCTGTTGACGGATACTTAAGTTGCTTCCATATCTTGGCTATTGTAAATAATGCTGCTATGAACATTGGGGTGCATGTATCTTTTTAAATTGTTTTTGTTTTCTTTGGATATATACCTAGGAATGAAATTGCTGGATCATCTGGTAGTTCTATTTTTAGTGTTTTTGAGGAACTTCTGTAATGTTTTCCATAGGAACTGCACTACTTTGTATTCCTACCAACAGTGTACAAGGGTTCCCTTTTCTCCACATCCTCACCAACATTTGTTATTTATGGTCTTTTAGACATTCTGACAGGTGTGAGGTGATATCTCATTGTGATTTTGATTTGCATTTCTCTAGTGATTAGCAGTGTTGAGCATCTTTTCACATCTGTGTTGGCTATCTGTATGTCTTCTTTGGAAAAATATCTATTCAGGTCTTATGCCCATTTTTTAATAGGGTTGTTTGAGGTTTTTTGATATTGAGTTGTATGAGCTGTTTGTATATTTTGGATATTAACCTCTTATTGGTCATCATTTGCAAATATTTTCTTCCATTCAGTAGGTTGTGTTTTCATTTTGTCGATGGTTTCCTTTGCTGTACAAAAGCTTTTAAGTTTAATCAGGACCCACTTGTTTATTTTTGCTTTTGTTTCCTTTGCCTTAGGAAACAGATCCAAAAAATATTGCTACAATTTATGTCAAAGAGTGTTCTGCCTATGTTTTCTTCTGGGAGTTTTTTGGTTTCCAGTTTCACAACCAGTTTTAAATGACTATTGACCTAAGTCAACTCATCAAGTTGAAGACAATATTGTGACAGACTTTATGCACGTGTAACTCAGCAAATATTTTTGAGCACCTATTGTGTTCCAGACACTGTTCTAGAAACTGTGATGATGCAAAGATAAAAGAGACACAGTCCTTATTGTCAATAAGTTGATGGTTCTGTAGAAAAGACAAAATGAAGAGTGGAGTCCAAGTTTTTTAACCTTTAAAAATCACATACTTTTCTATCAATATTCCCACAAACAATAGCAATAGCCCTCGGGGAGAACTGTGGGAAATCTGTTCTTTTACTGGATTTGCTTCCCAAATAAGTTCTATAAATCTCCAAGGAACACTTCCATGTTCCACATTCAGTCTGATGATCATTGACCAATTGACTAGCCATCTTGATCTGGACGTTAGAGCTCCATATTCCACAGTTTATTTTTTGATGTCCTGTAAGTGCCTTTTAGTGCTGCTGCTGCTCTTCTTTGCTTCACACTAGATGCGTGCACAAAGTTCTCCCTTAATTCCCTAGAGCACAGCCAAGCCTACTGAAATACTTAACACTTAACTGAAGGCTTAGGGATAATTCAAGCACAACATAGAAAGTACCTTTTAACTCAGCTGCCATTAAAAGAGACTTGCTACTCTTAGGATCTTCCATCAATATTAAATATAAATAAATTGATATTGTATGTCAGAGACTGTTCCATGTGTCAGGTCACCCCAGTTATCTACACATTGTGGAGTTTCTACACTTACCCCTCCTTTGTCTATTAACTGGGAAGAAGTCTGCCCTCTCCCAGTCCCTGCCCAGGCCTACCTCATCTCCCACCGAAGGATGATTGACAGTGGAAACACCCAATTCCTTCACCCTCACCCAGCCTCAGGGGAATAGACAAGACAATGCCACAGTTTAGAAGACATACTTCAAAGTCTGGGTTATTCAATAAAAAAACCCATAGATGCGTTGCCAAGAGTTCAGCCACGGTAAAGCTATTCCAAGGCCATCCCAGATCTACACTCTAACACGATGTTAAGTGAAAGCCCAAAATGGACTGTTCCAAACCAGTCTGTGAGAAAAAAATTCTTTTATAAAAGATATACATATCTCCTGGGTCAGGGGTGGGAGGTGGGTTCAGAGGCAAGATTAAATACTTAGGAAAAAACTTAACATTATCTGTCTCTGTCTCTGCAAGGGTGTATTTATGCTAAAGACAACAGAATGTACAATGATCAATGGCTTGTTTCACATCTCTGTCTGAAGTACTAGCTTTCAGATTAAAGATGACTTAATATTCTTCTCCAAGAACAATGGTGGTTGTTATGTTTATAAAAGTATTCTAGTGATTTTCCTAAAGCAAAAGAATCTGCTTCAAAGGTGAATGATTGTTTCCACTACTAACCCGTTTTAAATGATCTTTCCAGTTAAGAAAAAAACAAACTTGATTTCATTTTAATATCCTACTATAAGGGTGAGAAAGGCCCCTATTTAGACTGGGGACAGTAGGAGTGAGGACAGAGGAGCCACCCAGGACAGAGAATGACTGAAGAGAGTGCTGAAGTTTGGGTAGGAGCCAATGACCTGAGGTAGGGAGGTCAGGAGAGCATGATTCAGACAGGTGGAGCAGCATTTGTGAAATCTTAGAGACCAGAGAGGAGGGTGCCTTCAAGAGGAGGTGACATTTTGGGTGTGAGTTCGCAGAGGGGGCGACATTTTGGTTGGGCAGTTTTGACATTTGCACCTATTTTGTGACTCTAAAAGTACCAAGCCATTAAACTTTGCTTTTTGAAAATCACTAGGTAATTTGTATTGTAAAGTGTAAAACAGACACTCTCACTCCCTCTCTTATTCAAAGTTGGGGGGGGCGGCACCAGGGAGGGATGGTTAGGTTGAAACTACAATGAATTGTTGCAGACTCTATCAAAGACTCTGTAGTTTGTAAACTATTTCCAAATGGACATAAAAAGTCCTCTTTCCTAAGGTTTTATCATGGAAGATTCTCTGTACCTAATACTGTACTGTAGGTATTCTATATACTTTTAATGATGAATGAATGAATCATTATGGGGGGGTTATGAAGGATTTTAATACAATTCCTTAAATAAGTGTCTCATTTCTAATCCTCCCAATCCCAAATAAGAGATTCAACTACCTTAATGAGATAATC
Source organism: Lagenorhynchus albirostris (assembly GCF_949774975.1). Classification (NCBI taxonomy): domain Eukaryota; kingdom Metazoa; phylum Chordata; class Mammalia; order Artiodactyla; family Delphinidae; genus Lagenorhynchus; species Lagenorhynchus albirostris. Next base: position 43,549,681 of record NC_083100.1, read on the forward strand.
TCACTTACATTATCTCATTTAATCATCATAACAACCCCATGAAGTACATAATGTGATTTTCATTTTATGGACGTAGAAACCTAAGCTCAAGGTAAGTGATCCAAGGTCACAGGTTAGAAATGAAAAAAAGTGGGTTTTGAATCCAGGTCTGTTACTCCTGTTTCATTAATTCAATAAACATCCACTGAAGCATGTCCACAATTTCTCCTATTGAAACCTCAATTGAAGCAACCCACTGTTGAAACTCTAAACCACATGAGGACAAGTACTTAGAAATAGACCCCATTATTGACTAGAACCATTTTGTGAACTATATTAAAAGCTTCCAATATCTGTCACAAATAAAGAATTTAGAGGGATTCTGGTTGATCAATTGTATTCTATGACAAACTGTTTTACTCTGAGATATAAAGAAGGGTCGGTTGCCTTTAGTGGCCTCAACCTCTGTAAAGGTTATGATGCCTCCCCATCCCCTCAACCTCTCAAACATATTTCAAAAAAATGTTTTAATCTGATTTATAAAATCAGTGTAATGTAGTTTATTAAAGTATACTTCTCTCTCCTAATGACAGCTTACGTGCTATTTTAACTTTTTGTGGTACCCTAAGCACATACTTAAATTTGCTCTTTGCTTAATCCAATCTGGGATGCCAGATACATTTGTACATTTTCTTTGGCATTGTGCTCTACTTGTATACTTGTTGATTAATTTGGAAACCAGAGATCAGTTGATAAACTAACCTACTGGATAAAGGCTATAATTTTATTCTCAAGTGGAAAGAGATTATGGTCTCCTGGGCTTCGAAGGGAGTAATACAAGCTACAGAAGCTTCTTTGCTCCTGCTTCAAGTGGGTGGAATGGTTGATGTGGTGTGGTGTGGTATGTAACTCGTGTGCCATAGAAATCTTGTTCAAAAATTGTGGCCTGTGTATTTTGGTATAGGAAATTTTGACACTTTTGAACATAAAATGTCTGAAGAGGTTCTTGCTGCCCCCAGTGAACTAGAAATTAACATTTTTGAAATAATGTCCTTGCCATCTTGAAACTTGAGCCTCGTTGGAAGATGGAGGGAACGAAAGTGTCCACAGAACTGAGAAGTCATTGTGAGACCAAAAATCGAGGCAGGCAGCTCCATATAATCAATGGATCAGTTTATCATAGGGTAACTTACTCACAGGGTAGGATCTGGATCGGGTGGACAATGATCTGGAAGCATTCACAGCTGCACTCCTCACCACTGAGGGGCCATTGGATAATTTTATAGTTAACCTGGGGTATGAAAGTAGGTGCTTGGAAGCAGGACATGCATTCCTAAATCAAGATTTATGAGTGGGTAACTAGTCTCGTGGTCACCAGGAATACGTCAGCAAGGGTTTTCATCATTGTTTGGGGACTAACAGAGCATAGAGGCCACCTGGTCCTAATGATTATTAAACAATACCTGTTAACTGCAAAGCCCTTGACGACAGAGAAGTGATTTACCACACAGTACAGTCCTGGGTAAGGTCAGTGAAAGGACAGGAGGAACTGTAAAACACAAGGTTGTGTCAGTTATGCTAACAGCCATATAAGCCTTCATTAATTATTTTTAAAATCAGTGGTGGGAACTGTATAATCTTATAATTGTAACCTACCAATAAAGCTCTCTATACTCTTCTTAAAGAAACATATTACAAGCAATCTGAAATATATAATTGATTAGCAATTAACTAGAAAAATTGTTAGACAACTAATACTCTATTGTATCGATAAAGACAGATAAATCTTGAGTTACAAATTAAGTCTTGTGTTAAATTTCTTTTCCTTCGTGAGGGTAAGGGGAAATCAGAACACAGAAATATTTTAAAATATCAGAATCATTATATTATGGAGGCAAGGAACCCAGATATTTTCCTGACATTGAGCAGTGCAAAATTTGGTTTGAAATATCCTGAACTCTGTGGATGTCCTGGCTCTGCCATTTTCTAATTGTGTGACCTTAGGTAAGTCACTTCTTTAAAATTCAGTTACTTTATCTATAAAACAAGTATAATAATAGTACCTACTTCTAGGGCTCTTTTAAGGGTAAAATAAGAAATGCAGTCAAGTGTATAGCATAATGCTAAAATCTTGGACATTGTGTATGTTCAATAAATTAAATACTATTATAATTATTTTATTAAAAGCATTTTACAGTTCGTAGCACTAGCTGTTCTAATCAGAGCTATCTGTCAAAATTGAGAGTCAAGTGAGATCTGTATTTTCCTCCACAGTACCAGAGGTAACGACCTCCCTCCACAGAATCCCCACGCAGCACTTCACTCATACTTAAAGGCTAGCATCTGATGTCTATAGTCAGAAATGACTATGGCTGGCTAGAAATGTCTGAGCCTGTCTTTCCCACTAGATTATAAATTCTGGAGGATAGGAACCATATATTTTGAATTGAATTTTAATTGCATCCCCAACTGCGATCACACTGCCTACATATAGTTTAATGACCAGTAAAGATAAAATTTCAGTCAACAGTCCATCTCTGCAATCCTGAGTTGTACAATGGAACCTCCACCTGACCTGTCTCTAGTCAGGGACCCAGCACTCTCGGATGAATGCTAATGGGGGTCCTATATGGAGCTGCAGGGTGAGAACCTTCAAAGGGTGGGAAGAGGACCTGGCTTTGCTGGTCTTTGCAAAGAATATTTGTGATGGTATTATGAGACCTGAAGTCCTATTTCTGCTAATAAATCTGCTTCCCTTCTAAACATACATACTCATGCACAGGTACACACAACCACATGTAACCACATGCACCATCCTCCTCATTCAATGTTAGTCCTGACCTGAACTATAATTGGGCTCTTTATAATACCACTTGAATGGTGTAAAACTCCATGGAAATAAAATTAGAAAAGCCCATCATGTGGTGTGTTTATTGTAATGCATAGGTATATCCATTTTAGAAGTGGGTGGTATTTTACATGGCTTTTTGGTATTACTTGAGGATAATGATTACTTCAGACCTTTTTGCTGATTTCGCTATAGTGTTCTGGAGAGAAATTTTAGACATAAGTTATATAAAGATCTGAACACAATTCTGTCAATTCAATTCACCAAATCTCTTTTGAGCTTCTGTTACAAAGAATTTAACTAGGCAATATTGGGGATACATAAACAAGTAATAGGGCATAGTCCCTCGTCTCTAGAGAGGCCATAATTTAACATCACCATTGTTGAAGAGTATTTCTTAATGATTCCATTATACACAGTATGCAGTTTGGGGTATGAAGCTGGTTAAGCAAACATCAAAGCCTCCTCAAATCCTCTTTTGAAAAAGAGAATGTATATTAATGAATAAATAATAATATGCGAGTTCCCAAGACTTACTCTTGACAAGCAACACAAACACCAAAAATATGAAATACATTCAGTTAAAAATTATAATGAAGCCTAATTTATCCAGTATTATCAAAGAATGAAAATATTTATGTGTTTTAATTTTTCTGATAATGGAAATGTTATTCCTTTTAAAGCACCAATCTTTTTAAATATTAACCAATGAAAGGTGTTTTTCTTTCTAAAATGTATGATCTATTTCCCCTGTGTTGTAAAATTATATACCTTGAACTAAATCTAACACTTTCTTAGTGAGACTGGAGTATCATTGTGAGCATAGTATGCTGTACTGTAAATAGGGAACTTTTCAGGAACAATATTGAGGTGTGCAGAGCTATTTTTCCATACTAAATGGCCTCAGACTATACTTTTTTGGTTCATCGTTTTACTTATTATAAGTATTTTTAAAAATCTTGTTCCCTTAGTGGTTTAACTGTCCCACTAAGTTACTATTGCTCTGCAGTAAACCACCCCAAATTTAGTGGCATAAAAAATTATTTTATTATGCTCTCAGATACTGTAGATCAAGAATTAAGAAAGGGTGTGTGGAGACAGTTCTCTGCTCTACCACGCCTGGCCCCTGAGCTAGGAAGACTCAGGTGACTAGCAGTGACTTTAATAGCTGGAATCTGGAACAGCTGGGACTGGAGGCGCTCTCTCCATGATCACTCACTCACCTGTCTGGCACCTGGGCTGGGACATCTAAAGGCTGGTCTCAGCTGCAACGATTGACTGGAACACCTACACATGGCCTCTTAACATGGTTTAAGATTTGCACAGCATGGTGACTGAGTTCTGAGACGGAAAGCCCCAAAATGGGGATTCCAGAGGGTGAGAAACAGGTGTAAGCTTCACAGCCTTTCCTCATGGCCTCAGAAATCACACAACACCATTCTATTAGCAACAAATGAGTCGTGAGTTCAGCCCAAAATTCAAGGAAACAAGATTTAGAGTTTACTTACTAATGGTGCAGTGGCAAGGTTACACTGCAGGAGAGCATGAGGGATGGGAGAGATTGCTGGGACCATCTTTGAAAAATACAATCTGTCAGCAGCCATTTCTTATCGTTATTGACATATCTCCCTTGTAGGCTTCCCAAACGCTTAAGGTTTCAGTTCTAAACTTCTAAAGTGGCAAAACAAACTAGCTTTCCAAAATTGAACGTAAAATCAAATATGCAGTCATTTGGCTGAGGCAGTCATAAGGGTTCTCTTATGAATGAGGTGACTGAGTTTTAATATATGCACCTGATGGTAGCCACTCTGGCTGCCCTGAGGCTTTTCCTCACTGTTTTCCAAACAGTGCAGCCAGTGACAGAGACCTCAGGAGAAACCAAACCTGCCAACTCCTTGATCTTGGACTTCCAGCCTCCAGAACTGTGAGGAAATAAATTTTTGTTGTTTAAGCCAGCAGTCCCCAAACTTTTTGGCATCAGGGACCAGTTTCGTGGGAGACAATTTTTCCACGAACCTGGGGGTGGTGGGGGGCGGTTCAGGCGGTAATGGGAGCGATGGGGAGCAGCAGATGAAACTTCGCTCACTCTCCCGCCCGGCGCTGACCTCCTGCTGGTTCCTAACCGGTAGTGGTCCTTGGCCCGGGGGTTGGGGACCCCTGGTTTAAGCCATCCAGTTGTTGGATTTCTATATGGCAGCTCCAGATGACTTAAACTGGATGACTGACTTCTCAGAGGATATGGTCCTTGTCCTACTGCTCTACTGCTCCTCTCATCTGTGCTCTTCTTTCTCTGCCCATGTATTCTCACGTTCCTATGCCATTGCTTATGCTATTCTTTCTATGTAGAAGGTTCTTTCCTCTGTGTCTGGGCCTATTAACTCATCCCTCAAGGCTCAACTCAGATGTCATCTTTTCTGTGTTTTACTTAACCATGATCACTACATCTCTGTGCACATACCTTGATTTCATCATTTTTGATATTGAATGATAATTAGCCGTCTCTGAGCCCCTCCCCCTTGCTATAGAATAAGGTGTTTGAGGGGAGGGACTGCATTCTGGTTCCTCCAGTTTCTGATACAGAGCCTGACATTAGTAGGTGCTCAATACGTTTGTTGATTTAATACATTATACTAGAAACCTATAAAATTTAAGACCTGGACGACACCTTGCTGATGATCTAATCCAGACTCTCATTTTACAAGTGAAGAAAATGCAGTCTGAAAAGGTTATTTCAGACAGATATTCTAAAGGAAATTACCATCATGCTTCTAGTTAGTACCAAAAGCATCCTGAAAGGTAATGATTTGGGGGGATGATTGAACAATTGAAAAGGCACGAGCTCATATAGCTGAGAATGGGAATGTTTTCCAGACACTGGGTAGGGCATCCAGGAAGGTTTGGAGACAGAGATGGATGACTGAGCCAATGTGTGCACATTAAAAATATGTTACTGTGATTTGGAAGGTCTGTTCACAAATCTTCAAAAAAACCTACACATTAAATTTTATTATTATTATTATCTATATGCCCCAATTTTTCCTGCCTAGTTTTTGATGAATAGGTTGATAGAGACACAAGCTATAGCTTTATTTAACCATAAATTCCTTTATTTTCTGAACAAACCATTGAGAATTGTGCTGCATGTATATGCTGGTAAGTGCAGATAAATTAAAATAATAAAAGCACATTTTCTCTCTTATCTCAGTATTCCCACCCAATTAAACCTTGAGTAAGAGCAAAGATATCAAGCATCACCTTACAGTTTATTTTTCCTGACAAAATTCCAAGGATAGGTGGGGCTATCATCTTTGGTCCCTCATCCATCCTCCCTCAGAAATACTTTACATTCAATCCATAGGGGAAAAATGCTAAGAGTTGTGAGAGTATGATTAGTCTCTTGTCTCCGAAAATCTATTGACAATTTGGACTGCAAAAAATAATATGTGAGAAAAACCCATTTGTCTTCTGGTTTTTGAATGGTCTTTATGTCTACAGAGATAAACAAAACAAAAAAATAAACGTAACAAACAGCAGAAAAGGCACAAAAGAAGTCTAAAATTCCATGTTTTCATTATGGAGATGATGATATTATCAATACATAAACATCACAAGGGGCTGTTGTGAGACTTTAGTCAGACGACATAGTAAAGAGCTTATTTCAATGCCTGGCACTCCCTGTGTGAGTGCTCACAAAGCTGTAAAATGCTTGCCGCAAACATTGGCTAGTAATTCCACATGGCAGTACCACTTTCCAAGTGGGTGAACTTGTGATAATTACTTAGGTTTATGGCCCTCAGTTTTCTTACCTGTTAAGTGGGGAAACTGATGCCTTTCTGTGGGGTGGTTGTGAAGATTTGGTGAAATGATAAAAGAGAAGGGCACACTGCCAGGCACTTCACAAAGGTAGACTTCCTTTTTTTTTTTTAATTTTTGAATTTTATTTTATTTTTTTATACAGCAGGTTCTTATTAGTTATTCATTTTATACATATTAGTGTATACATGTCAATCCCAATCTCCCAATTTATCACACCACCACCACCACCCTGCCGCCACTTTCCCCACTTGGTGTCCATACGTTTGTTCTCTACATCTGTGTCTCAATTTCTGCGCAGCAAACCGGTTCATCTGTACCATTTTTCTAGGTTCCACATATATGTGTTAATATACAATATTTGTTTTTCTCTTTCTGACTTACTTCACTCTATATGACAGTCTCTAGATCCATCCACGTCTCTACAAATGACCCAATTTCGTTCCTTTTTAGGGCTGAGTAATATTCCATTGTATATATGTACCACATCTTCTTTATCCATTCATCTGTCGATGGGCATTTAGGTTGCTTCCATGACCTGGCTATTGTAAATAGTGCTGCAATGAACATTGGGGTGCATGTGTCTTTTTGAATTATGGTTTTCTCTGGGTATATGCCCAGTAGTGGGATTGCTGGGTCATATGATAATTCTATTTTTGGTTTTTTAAGGAACCTCCATACTGTTCTCCATAGTGGCTGTATCAATTTACATTCCCACCAACAGTACAAGAGGGTTCCCTTTTCTCCACACCCTCTCCAGCATTTGTTGTTTGTAGATTTTCTGATGATGTCCATTCTAGCTGGTGTGAGATGATACATCATTGTAGTTTTGATTTGCATTTCTCTAATAATTAGTGATGTTGACCAGCTTTTCATGTGCTTCTTGGCCGTCTGTATGTCTTATTTGGAGAAATGTCTATTTAGGTCTTCTGCCCATTTCTGGATTGGGTTGTTTGTTTTTTTAATTTTGAGCTGCATGAGCTGTTTATATATTTTGGAAGTTATCCTTTGTCTGTTGATTCGTTTGCAAATATTTTCGCCCATTCTGAGGGTTGCCTTTTCGTCTTGCTTGTAGTTTCCTTTGCTGTGCAAAAGCTTTGAAGTTTCATTAGGTCCCATTTGTTTATTTTTATTTCCATTACTCTAGGAGGTGGATCAAAAAAGATCTTGCTGTGATTTATGTCAAAGAGTGTTCTTCCTGTTTTCCTCTAACAGTTTTATAGTGTCCGGTCTTAAATTTAGGTCTCTAATCCATTTGAGTTTATTTTTGTGTATGGTGTTAGGGAGTGTTCTAATTTCGTTCTTTTACATGTAGCTGTCCAGTTGTCCTAGCACCACTTATTGAAGATACTGTCTTTTCTCCATTGTATATCCTTGCCTCTTTTGTCATAGATTAGTTGACCATAGGTGTGTGGGTTTATCTCTGGGTTTTCTATCCTGTTTTATTGGTCTATATTTCTGTTTTTGTGCCAGTACCATATTGTCTTAATTACTGTAGCTTTGTAGTATAGTCTGAAGTCAGGGAATCTTATTCCTCCAGCTTCATTTTTTTCCCTCAAGACCACTTTTGCTATTCAGAGTCTTTGGTGTCTCCATACAAATTTTAAGATTTTTTGTTCTAGTTCTGTAAAAACTGCCATTGGTAATTTGATAGGGATTGCATTGTATCTGTAGATTGCTTTGGGTAGTATAGTCATTTTCACAATATTGATTCTTCCAATCCAAGAACATGGTATATCTCTCCATCTGTTTGTATCACCTTTAATTTCTTTCTTAAGTGTCTTATAGTTTTCTGCATACAGGACTTTTGTCTCCCTAGGTAGGTTTATTTCTAGGTATTTTATTCTTTTTGCTGCAGTGGTAAATGGGAGTGTTTCCTTAATTTCTCTTTCAGATTTTTCATCATTAGTATATAAGAATGCAAGAGATTTCTGTGCATTCATTTTGTATCCTGAAACTTTACCAAATTCATTGATTAGCTCTAGTAGTTTTCTGGTAGCATCTTTAGGATTCTCTATGTATAGTATCATGTCATTTGCAAACAGTGACAGTTTTACTTCTTCTTTTCCAATTTGTACTCATTTCATTTCTTTTTCTTCTCTGATTGCCGTGACTAGAACTCCCAAAGCTATGTCAGATAATAGTGGCGAGAGTGGACATCCTTGTCTCCTTCCTGATCTGAGAGGAAATGCTTTCAGTTTTTCACCATTGAGAATGATGTTTGCTGTGGGTTTATCATATATGGCCTTTATTATGTTGAGGTAGTTTCCCTCTATGCCCACTTTCTGGAGAGTTTTTATCATAAATGGGTGTTGAATTTTGTCAAAAGCTTTTTCTGCATCTATTGAGATGATCATATGGTTTTTATTCTTTAGTTTGTTAACATGGTGTATCACATTGATTGATTTGCATATACTGAAGAATCCTTGCATCCCTGGGATAAATCCCACTTGATCATGGTGTATGATCATTTTAATGTGTTTGCTAGTATTTTGTTGAGATATTTTGCATCTATATTCATGGGTGCTATTGTTCTATAATTTTCTTTCTTTTTAGTCTCTTTGTCTGGTTGTGGTATCAGGGTGATGGTGGCCTCATAGAATGAGTTTGGGAGTGTTCCTTCCTCTGCAACTTTTTGGAGGAGTTTGAGAAGGATGGGTATTAGCTCTTTTTTAAATGTTTGATAGAATACACCTGTGAAACCATCTGGTCCTGGGCTTTTGTTTGTTGGAAGATTTTTCAGCACAGTTTCAATTTCATTATTTGTGATTGGTCTGTTCATATTTTCTATTTCTTCCTGGTTCAGTCTTGGAAAGTTATACCTTTCTAAGTATTTGTCTGTTTCTTCCAAGTTTTCCATTTTATTGGCATAGGGTTGCTTGTAGTAGTCTCTTAGGATGCTTTGTATTTCTGTGGTGTCTGTTGTAACTTCTCTTTTATCATTTCTAATTTTATTGATTTGAGTCCTCTCCCTCTTTTTCTTGATGAGTCTCGCTAATGGTTTATCAGTTTTCTTTATCTTCTCAAAGAACCAGCTTTTATTTTTATTGATCTTTGCTATTGTTTTCTTTGTTTCTATTTCATTTATTTCTGCTCTGATCTTTATGATTTCTTTCCCTCTACTAACTTTGGGATTTGTTTGTTCTTCTTTCTCTAGTTCCTTTAGGTGTGAGGTTAGATTGTTTATTTGAGGTATTTGTTATTTCTTGAGGTAGGATGGTATTGCTATAATCTTCCCTCTTAGAACTCTTTTTGCTGCATCCCATAGGTTTTGGATCGTTGTGTGTTCACTGTCATTTGTCTCTAGGTATTTTTTGATTTCCTCTTTGATTTCTTCAGTGATCTCTTGGTTATTTAGTAACGTATTGCTTAGCCTCCATGTGTTTGTGTTTTTTACGTTTTTTTCCCTGTAATTGATTTCTAATCTCATAGCATTGTGGTCAGAAAAGATGCTTGATATGATTTCAGTTTTCTTAAATTTAACAAGGCTTGATTTGTGACCTAAGCTGTGATCTCTTCTGGAGAATGTTCCATGCACACTTGAGAAGAAAGTGTAATCTGCTGTTTTTGGATGGAATGTCCTATAAATATCAATTAAATATATCTGGTCTATTGCGTCATTTAAAGCTTGTGTTTCCTTATTAATTTTCTGTTTGGATGATCTGTCCATTGGTGTAAGTGAGGTGTTAAAGTCCCCCATTATTATTGTGTTACTGTCGAGTTCCTCTTTTATAGCTGTTAGCATTTGCCTTATGTATTGAGGTGCTCCTGTGTTGGGTGCATATCTATTTATAATTGTTATATCTTCTTCTTGGGTTGATCCCTTAATCATTATGTAGTGTCCTTCCTTGTCTCTTATAACATTCTTTATTTTAAAGTCTATTTTATCTGATATGAGTATTGCTACTCCAGCTTTCTTTTGATTTCCATTTGCATGGAATATCTTTTTCCATCCCATCACTTTTAGTCTGTATGTGTCCCTAGGTCTGAAGTGGTTCTCTTGTAGACAGCATATATATGGGTCTTGTTTTTGTATCCATTCAGCAAGCCTGTGTCTTTTGGTTGGAGCATTTAATCCATTTACGTTTAAGGTAATTATCGATATGTATGTTCCTGTGACCATTTTCTTAATTATTTTGGGTTTGTTTTTGTAGGTCCTTTTCTTCTCTGTGTTTCCCACTTAGAGAAGTTCCTTTAGCATTTATTGTAGGGCTGTTTTGGTGGTGGTGAATTCTCTTAGCTTTGCTTGTCTGTAAAGCCTTTGATTTCTCCATTGAATCTGAATGAGATCCTTGCTGGGTAGAGTAATCTTGGTTGTAGGTTCTTCCCTTTCATCACTTTAAATATGGCATGCCACTCCCTTCTGGCTTGTTGAGTTTCTGCTGAGAAATCAGCTGTTAACCTTACGGGAGTTCCCTTGTATGTTATTTGTCTTTTTTCCCTTGCTGCTTTCAATAATTTTTCTTTTTCTTTAATTTTTGCCAGTTTGATTACTATGTGTCTCAGCGTATTTCTCCTTGGGTTTATCCTGTATGGGACTCTCTGCGCTTCCTGGACTTGGGTGGCTATTTCCTTTCCCATCTGAGGGAAGTTTTCAACTATGATCTCATCAAATATTTTCTCAGGTCATATCTCTCTCTCTTCTCCTTCTGGGACCCCTATAATGCAAATGTTGTTGTGTTTAATGTTGTCCTAGAGGTCTCTTAGGCTGTCTTCATTTCTTTTCATTCTTTTTTTTTTTTAACATCTTTATTGGGGTATAATTGCTTTACAATGGTGTGTTAGTTTCTGCTTTATAACAAAGTGAATCAGTTATACATATACATATGTTCCCATATCTCTTCCCTCTTGCGTCTCCCTCCCTCCCACCCTCCCTATCCCACCCCTCCAGGCTGTCACAAAGCACCAAGCCAATATCCCTGTGCCATGCGGCTGCTTCCAACTAGCTATCTACCTTACTACGTTTGTTAGTGTGTATATGTCCATGACTCTCTCTCGCCCTGTCATTCTTTTTTCTTTATTATGTTCCACAGCAGTGAATTCCACCATTCTGTCTTCCAGGTCACTTATCCGTTCTTCTGACTCAGTTATTCTGCTATTGATTCCTTCTAGTGTAGTTTTCACTTCAGTTATTGTATTGTTCATCTCTGTTTGTTTGTTCTTTAATTCTTCTAGGTCTTTGTTAAACATTTCTTGCATTTTCTTGATCTTTGCCTCCATTCTTTTTCCGAGGTCCTGGATCATCTTCACTATCATTACTCTGAATTCTTTTTCTGGAAGGTTGCCTATCTCCACTTCATTTAGTTGTTTTTCTGGGGTTTTATCTTGTTCCTTCATCTGGTGCATAGCCCTCTGCCTTTTCATATTGTCTATCTTTCTGTGAATGTGGTTTTCATTCCACAGGCTGCAGAATTGTAGTTCTTCTTGCTTCTGCTGTCTGTCCTCTGGTGGATGAGGCTATCTAAGAGGCTTGTGCAAGTTTCCTGATGGGAAGGACGGATGGTGTGTAGAGCTGGCTGTTGCTCTGGCGGGCAGAACTCAGTAAAACTTTAACCCGCCTGTGTTCTGGTGGGTGGGGCTGGGTTCCCTCCCTGTTGGTTGTTTGGCCTGAGGCAACCCAGCACTGGAGCCTACCCAGGCTCTTTGGTGGGGCTAATGACGGACTCTGGGAGGGCTCATGCCAAGGAGTACTTCCCAGATCTTCTGCTGCCAGTGTCCTTGTCCTCATGGTGAGACACAGCCACCCCCCACTTCTGCAGGAGACCCTCCAACACTAGCAGGTAGGTCTGGTTCAGTCTCCTATTGGGTCACTGCTTCTTCCCCTGGGTCCCAATGCACACACTACTTTGTGTGTGCTCTCCAAGAGTGGAGTCTCTGTTTACCCCAGTCCTGTTGAAGTCCTGTAGTCAAATCCTGCTAGCCTTCAAAGACTGATTCTCTAGGAATTCCTCCTCCCATTGCTGGACCCCCAGGTTGGGAAGCCTGACATGGGGCTCAGAACCTTCACTCCAGTGGGTGGACTTCTGTGGTATAAGTGTTCTCCAGTTTATGGGTCATCCACCCAGCATTTATCGCATTTTATTTTATTGTGATTGTGCCCCTCCTACCATCTCATTGTGGCTTCTCCTTTGTCTTTGGATGTGGGATATCTTTTTTGGTGAGTTCCAGTGTCTTCCTGTCAATGATTGTTCAGCAGTTAGTTTTGATTCCGGTGCTCTCACAAGAGGGAGTGAGAGCACGTCCTTCTACTCTGCCATCTTGAACCTGGTATCTAGGCTTCCTTTTGTCTAGTGGACAAACTTGGGTTGTACTCTTAGCTTTTTTTTTTTTTTTGTCAACTAATTCCCTAATGACTTTTGGGCAAGTCATATCAGGCCTTTGGAGCTCATTTTTCTCACACAAAGTGAAGAGTTGGACCAAGTGTATGTCTTTTAATTGTAAACTTCTTAGCAAAAGGTGACCCCCTCAATGGGGCCATTGGTGATCATTTGAACTTGCCTTCCTCTTTTCTCCCATTGCTTGTTGGGGTCGCTGTGAGACCTGTGTTAGGAACCTTTGTGAGATGATGATGAGTGACCTTTCTACAGATAGGGAGAAATTTATCTACATGCATGGATACCTCCAGAAAATGTTGAGATCATTTTAAGTCAATAACACATAAAGATAAAATGTTCAGTTTTGTCTTCATGGCCTAGCCTGGTAGCAGCACATTTCTCTTGGTTGGTCAGAGCTCAGATACCTTCAAGTACCCAATCCTAAAACCCCCAACTTCCCACACTTTGTAGGAGCCTTTGGGTCAGCATTTATGCATAAGAAAAATGGTGATTTGAGAGTTAATTTGAAAGGACTTAACTGTAACATTTAAAAAAAAATAAATCAATGAGAACAGAATGTTGAAAGCAGGAATGTCAAGCTCTAGGTTGACTGTTTAAATTGCCCAGGCTTGGGATTTCCTGTGTCTCTGCCAAGGCGGAAACTTACGAAAATGACTCCATTTTCTCCTTTGTATTTTGAAGGGAAGGTGATAAATGTCCAGGGTCTCAAATCCTACTTTTCCCTAAAGTATGCAAGAATTGATGGATAGCTAATGAACACGGATTCTATGATATATTGAACACGAGTTGTCTTCAGTGATGGGAAGAAAATTCCTTAAGAGTTTTGGTTTTCTAGAATATAAAGGGGACATAATACAGAATGAAGAAAAAAGCTTCCGAAAAGTAAGAATGTCCCTCTACAAAGAGCACTGAAGTGAAAAGGAAACGGCAGTGAGAAAGGATGGGGGTGGAAGATGATTCAGCCAGAGGGGGCTGGGTGAGTACTGTGGGCTGGCCTGCCGAGGTGTGAAGTAGGCGGGCAGCTATGACTAGCATTGAATGGAAGATAATTAAGAACAAGTTGGTACCAGTAACTGCCAGGGAAGGGAAGAGAATATGTCTGAAAAAGCAGCTTTTTATTTCAATGCTGAATTAAAACACCTACCCATTAGAGGCTTGAGAATTTCATTTTGAAATGAAAAAATATTTGCTGTAAACAGAATGCAGATGATTGTGAAATTGTACATGCTTGCTTCTAATGTTGTGATGGAAAAGTTTTAAAACGGCGTAAGTGTGCTGTATGCTTTCTTAAAAAGAAACATATATGTTAAAATATCAGTCATTTTTTCAAAGGAAAAGCATTGCTGTTCAAAGCCATTCATCACACAAGTTATCAAGTTTCAGTTTGGGATCAGCTACACATACATATTTCTGAATCTTTTTCAAGAGAAAGGACTGCAAATTTAGCTTCCATTGTCCTTTAAATAGATTTCTGGATCGAAGAGCATTATAATTAAACTGCACCAAGTGTCACTGCAGAGAAGCTTCTAAATTATGGGTCTGAGGGGGGTAAGAAATGCTATTTGATTGCTTGACAATCAACATCAGAAGATGTTCAGATATGCACAACCCAGACTTACTGTAATTATATCAGATGGAGAAGTGGGAGGAATAGGTGTAGCCTTGAATTCAATAATCACTTGTTTATCTCTCTTTTGAAAAAAATTTTAAAGAAAAACTATTCATAAATACTCAAAATGCGTATTCACGAATAGTTTTTTTTTTTTTTTTTTTTGTGGTACACGGGCCTCTCACTGTTGTGGCCTCTCCCGTTGCGGAGCACAGGCTCCGGACACACACGCTCAGCGGCCATGGCTCACGGGCCCAGCCGCTCCGCGGCATGTGGGATCTTCCCCGACTGGGGCACAAACCCACATCCCCTGCATCGGCAGGTGGACTCTCAACCACTGCGCCACCAGGGAAGGCCACGAATAGTTTTGTAAAAGAAAAGACATATTAGCGAGTAATCAGTCCTTTCAGTGTGTCCCAGAAATAGGTTGTGAAAAAAATGAACATGGATATCATCAAAGTACTCTCAAAGTTTTAAATCTAGTACATTTAACTCTCCAACAATTACTTTATTTCAAATATAATGTCAGAAAGGATATTCGTAAGAGCTCTGAAATCTACTTGTCACAGTATTTTGCGCTCTATTTCACCCAGCTCTTGGTTCTCCTGAAACTGTCCTTTCTCTTAAAATGCGAAGGAATGTGTAGGAGATGCTCTCAGGACACTGCTCAGACATTTCAGAACCATTTTTGCCTCTTAAAGAAGCCCAAAAGTTGCCTCTTAGAAAGAAGCTGAGAATTTAATACTATACCAGCACCCTTACACAGTGTGTGACACCCTATTAGGTAGTACATACGAGAACAAACGTTAAACACTCGACTGGGAAATGTAGAAGCCTGAAAACTGTCAGGCTGAAAATGAAGACATAGTACATTTTTCATGATCCTTTCCCAAGTGAAAAACTAAAACCATAAATTTTCCATATAATACATATATGTGTAAACAAAATGATCCCATGTCCTTTGGATTGATCCTTTTTTTAACCTTTAACTAAAAATGGCTCTAGTTTCCATCTCACATAAAAGGGAAAGTCCAGTATCCTCCTACACCCCCCAGATTTCTGGGGGTTTTCCTTCTCCTGGGCATTTTTCATTCCAGATTCTCATTACTGGCTTTGTGTACCAGTTGACAATTTTTTTCCTAGATAAGGTAAGTGAAATGTTGGATTTATTCAAAGACTATTAAGCAGCTTAAGAATTGGGTTGAATGATTCTTTCTAAAAAGGGAGATTTCTAGACGGGTTTACACAACAGTATATGGTCCCATAGAGTGAAGCTTTAGATGACATAGAAAGACACTTTCATCTCAGTAAGGGGAAGATATTTCTGTGGGTCAGAGATTTCTCAAGATATTCTCTAGGGTTTAGGAATGCAGTAAGTCCCTCATCTCTGGCGTTATTCAAGTATTCACTGGCTTCATTAACTTGAAATCAACTCTCAGAAGCAGACCCTGAGATGAAGATTCACATACAAGTAGCTTATCTGGCAGGTGATCTCAGGAAAGACTGGTAGGAAATGAGGAGGTAAAACAAAAAAGGATGTTGGAAATAAAGGATATACTGTCACACAAGAGTCCACTGTGATAAAAGGAACTCTAATTTCACTTGGGAATTCTGGTGGCCAGTGTAAAATACTCACCTTAGTTAATCCCCCAACGAGCTGAGAGAGCTGGGGTATTTATACACGAATTTCCATCAGTGGTCGTTGAAAGCTACTCCAGGAGGGTATCATTCTCCTGCCACTTCCGGCCTGCCTGGCGGGAGGGGGGCAAAGCCAGCACTGGGGTTTCAAGAAATCCTACAGCAATTAAATGCTATGCTGGCAATTGAAAGCCAGACTGGCACGTACTGAACTGGTAAGAGTGAAAGGATGTGGATCAGGGTCTCAGGAGTATCTATTATACTAGCTAAAAACTTGGGAAGGCTATTATAGAAGAGACTGCAATGTGACCACCCAAGGACTAAAGCAAGCCCAGATATATGTACTTACTGTTTTTTCAGTATTTGTTTTTAAATTGAATTTGAGTGACTGTGGGTACTACCATGCTCTCTCCAATTTGCCTCAGGCCCCATCAGTCTCTCCTGGCTAGTTTCATACATTTACATTACTCATCTGCTCTTGGAGTTTGCCACCCCTGGAGGAAATTCAAATCTAAGATGATAGGCAGGTGTGAAGGTCACTGCCAACTGTGAAAATCTGTGATGCTATGACTAGATGATCCCTTAAACTCTTTGCAGCAATGAAAGTCTATAATTTAAGTATATGCTATCTTTTAAATTATCTCTGCAAGGCCCTTGAGGGCAGTAGCATAGGCCTGTAAATGCTCTTGATTGATTAAAATGCAATTATGCATTTCTAAATGCTAATAAACAGAGATATTCATGTATAAATTCACTGTACCACTATTACTGTTTGCACCATAAAAGTGTAGCTTGAACCAGCACATCAGAATAGATTACAAAGAGAAAATGCTTGGTATTCAGCAGGTTTGATATAGGTTCTACAGTCATACTCCAGTGAATCTGTTAAGATGAGCATGAACATTGATGCTCACCCACTTAGCCTTGGCTCACAAGGAAAGATGACCTTGGCAGACAACATTAAAGCTTTTAAAAACTGGCTTTGCATTATGTTAAGTGCAAGAAGCCTGACACACAAGACTATATACTGTATGATTCCATTTATATGACATTCTGGAAAAGGCAAAACTATAAGGATAGAAGTTGTCAGTAGTTTCCTAGAGGTGGAGGTGTTGACTACAGAGGGGCAGGAGGGGACTTTGTGGGGTGACGGAAGGGTCCTATGTCTTCCTTGTGGTGTAGTTATACTATTATACACATTTGCCAAACCTCATCAAACTGTACACCAAAAAAGGGTAAATTTTACTGTATTATATATTAAAACTCAATAAATCTGACATTTTAAAAGACTGGGAAAAAACCCTCCTAGGCCTCAGGCGAGCTCCTTACCTGCTGCTACAAGGGAAGGTTCCCAGCATCCTGGAAAAACAAGGGGAGGCTGGGTAGGACGTCTTCTGAAATGAGAAGAACATGTAGTTCCTGCTCCTAAGTTACCTCTTGTTTTTTAGCATTCAAAACGCTCTTTGCCTCTCAAATATGATAAAATAAGTCAGTGAATGAAATAAGACTCGTTCTGTTGTTGCTCTCAACTTTCTTCAACAGTCTCTGCCTTAGTCCTTTTACCTCCAGTGTTTTTCTCTAGGTCCTATTTCAGAATTCACATTTTATTATTTCGACATATTTGTTCTTTTACTTGTTTAAAGGCGATTTACAGAAGCTTTCTAATTTCCAGGTGAAATCCTAGGCTATAAGAACCATAAGTCAGGAGGAGAGTTAACATGGTTTGACAGAGCCTGTAGGCCCCAAGATTCTACTTCAAAAACTGAAGGGCTTATCCTCTCTGTCAAATCCACTTCTCTTTTCTTAAATTCCCTATGCACAGCACATTCTTAAAGGACCTTGACCTAGATTCTCCCTTGGGTAAGCCTCTCTCTGGATGTGCTTACATCTGGGGCAGCTTCCAAAGGCACTAATCCGGGGAGCAGGCCTCAGGACAGAGTGGCAGGTGCCGTTTGCATTTCCCTTCGTGACAAGGGAGAGCACTCATTCTGCTCTATTGAAGGGGGTGGGGGTGATGCAGGATGATTATAAGAACCTGGGGCGGGTACCAAGTGCTCTAGGTCTCTGTTTCCCTGTAGCATCTGGCATGTTCCTCAGCCTCACGTTAGCTATTTTGGTGATTGTCAATTATTTGACTGATTGACCTCCACTCTCTGTGTCAGAACTTCCCTCCTCTACTGCTCTTGAGTGAGACTCATACTCATCCCTCATAATCCTGCTCCTCATCTTAAACCTCCGGAACCAGCCCTCCCCTCCTGAACAGCCCTAAAGTACACTAGGCGTCCCTTCTTTGAGGTTCCCTAAGACCTTCTGCTTATACTTATCATAGCCTAACCATTCTGTATTTTAATTGTATCCTGACTTCCCCACCTTGTTCCCCACCACCTCTCCCCCTACACTAGGCTATGAGCCTATAGAAGGCAAAGATTTTTTATTTCTGGTGTTTCTTTTTTTCCTATCTGGAACATTATAGATTCCTTATAAATGTTTGCCAGTGAATAAATAAGAATATACTCATGCTGGTTTTGGAAGTCTGCTTTATCAGGTGGAAATATCAACTACAAGTAAAAGAAAAGCTAGCTAACTTGTATTGGCTTGTATAACTAGACGTTTCTTTTTCTGGTGTAAAAAAATTTTTGGAGAAAAGCAGCTGCTGACTGTGGTTTAGAGGTGCAAGTGGTCAGGGTCAGGGGCTCTGTGATTCACTTGGTCTTTCCTTTATGATCACAAGATAGTTCTTTTTTTTTTTTGCAGTACGCAGGCCTCTCACTGTTGTGGCCTCTCCCGTTGCGGAGCACAGGCTCCGGACGCGCAGGCTCAGCGGCCATGGCTCACGGGCCCAGCCGCTCCGTGGCATGTGGGACCTTCCTGGACTGGGGCACGAACCCATGTCCCCTGCACCGGCAGGTGGACTCTTAACCACTGCGCCACCTGGGAAGCCCTAAGTGCCCAACCTTTGAGATTAAGTGGAGAGAGGTTGCTTTCGTTTTCTATTACTGCGTAACAAATTACCACAAACATAGCAACTTAACACCAATTTATCTTGCAACTTCTGTATGTCAGGAGTCTGGTCACTGGTTAACTGAGTTTTCTGCTCAAGAAATCACCAGGCTGCAATCAAGGTATCAACTGGGACTGCATGTCATCTGAGGCTTAGGGTCCTCTTTCAAGCTCACTGGTGGTTGGTAGAATGCATTTCCTAGGGCTGAGGTCTTCAGCTTCTGGAGGCTGCTCCAAGGCAGTTCACAACATGGCTGTTTGCTTTCCTCTAAGAGGCCAACAGGAAATTGTCTCTCTTTTGAAAGATTCATCTGATTATGTCAGGCCCACACAGGATAATCTCCCTTTGATTGACTCAAAGCCAACTTATTAGTAACCTAATCATGGGGGCAATATCTCTTGATTCTGCCCATACTCCAAGGGAGGGGATTATACAGGGCCTGTATATCAGGAGGCCATCTGAGAAGTCTGCCTTCCACAGGAGTGATGTCAACTGTGCCTTTCTCTTTCATCTGGAAAGCAATGGCTTCCCAGAATTCCCTTTAATAGAGTTCTGCTTACATCTCATTGGTTAGAGCTATATCACATGGCCACTTCTAGCTGTAAGAAAGGCTGGCAAAGAGGATATCTGGCTCTTCCAACTTCTATAGAGAAGGCAAGGAAAGGAGAGGGGATGGAAATGGGTATTGGATTAGTCTATTAATAGACAAAATCACCCCGTCAGATCTCCTAGAGACCTTAATTATACAATGTTAGATCTAGAAAACTAGAATCTTCAGAAACTAAAGGTCATTCAGTACAACTTTCTATTGATATTTTCTAGGTAATGAAGCCAAGGTCCCGAGAACTCATGCGACTTCCTTGAAGTCATGTATTATTTCCTTTGAAGCACCAACCAAAATTAAGTAACCCTAGCATATTCAGCTTCTTCAGGAGTTTAGTTTATCAAATCTCCAGGAAAAAAGTTATACAAATTAACTGATGGTGGAATAATCTCTCCTGAAATCAATCACTGAGCCACTTTCCTGTCACATAAAACTGGTTTCTATATTCTAATCATGATTTGTGGAGCAACCAGCTTGGACAGGAGGGATGGCTGGTAAAGCATAGACGTAGAGGATAAGTCTGCATGAATTCAGAGAAAGAAGACATATTCCTGGCCTGGGAAGTCAGGGAAAACATCAAAGAAGACTGGCATTTGAGATGGGCCTTAAAGGACAGGTAAAGTATAGCATGGGGAGATCAGAGGAGGGTATTCCAGGTAGAGAGAAACATAGAAACAGGAACATATGTGTTAAACTACAAAATGTGCAAGGAGAAAAGAGATCAACTTCATTTGACCAGGCTAGCTTCAGACAAATCTATAAAAGGCTGATTTATTAGCCTAGGAAAGAGGTAATGCTGACTTGAACTTGGAGGGTGACAGTGGGAATGAAAAGGATTGACAGTGGAATGGAAGGAGAATTGTATGCAGTGATTGGACAGGACTTTTCATTGAGTCTGTAAGTAGAGTGTAGAAAGTGAGTCTTGTTGATCTCCCAGTCCCATGGCCAGTGCCTGCATATACTAAGTACTCAGTAAATGCTTTGAGTTGAATTTATGAATGATTTGGGACAGAAGATAAAGGAAAGGATGGTATCAAGGACCATTTGAAGCTGTGTTGGAGGTTGGGAGGAGGTACAGGATTGAAAAGAGGGTGTGGAATTCAGTTTTAGACATGTTGAGCTCCAGGTGCCTCCTGAAACCCAGGGGTGGCACCCAGGGGTGCCTCTCTGATGTCTAGAGAGAAACCCAAGAAGCAGATGTGTCTGGTTGTGTATACTGCAGTTTGCAGCTATGAGCACAGAAAAAGAAAGCAGTGGAAAACTTTGGTGGAATACCTGCATTGAAGAGGGAAGAAGATAAGCCAGAACACGAGAATAAGGAGCTGCGGAACTGACTGGAGGAAAAAGATTGTGGCTCCAAGAAGACAAGGGGTAAAGGTATTTAAAGATGGTAGCCAACAGTTTCTGAACAAGGAGTTTTCAGAGAGAATGGAGAGAGAAACAGCAAGAGTTTTAGGAATGAGCAGGGAGGAAAAGAGGACAGCTAGTATAACGCACTTTTGGAAGTTTAATGATAAGAGGAAAATCAGATATGACAGAGTCAGGGGAAGGTGGTTTGGTTTATTTGCGTTTTAGAATGAGAGTGACTTAGACAGAGCTTCTGTCTTGGGGAATGTATTAGAGGAAAAGGGGAGGGTGAGTATAAAGGAGATCATGCTAAGAGGGGAGTCATAGCATCTGGAGGGTGCTGAAGGCTGGATTGAGAGAGGAATTGTCTTTTGAAGCATGAGGAAGAAAAGAGGTGAGAAAAGGAAAGGAAGTCTTTCTCCATTGACCACCATGTTACCTCCCTGAATCTCAGTCTCCTCATCAGTAAAGTCAAGTCGTTGGCCTAGGTGGACACAGAGTATGACAAACTATAATTTTTTGCTCTAGACATTTTATTTGGGATTCTCTCCCCTCCCGTGCTGTCTTCAACCAGTCATTGCCAATAATGGTGATAATAGCAATAATTGCAGACACTATTTATTGCATGCCTCAAAGATCAGATCCAGTTAGGGTAAATTCTGAAAAGCTACCTGGTGAAGAAATCATTTGACTGTAACTTGAAGGATGGCATGGATATGTATGTAGGTATTTTAAATGTCTTAGTACATATTATCTAAAATCTTACAGGTAATGCAGTATAATGTTTATTTTATTGTTTCTTCTATTTCTTTCCTGAGTTTAATCAACTCTCATTTTATTTCTTCCTAGTTTTGTGTGTGTGTGTGTGTGTGTGTGTGTGTGTGTGTGTGTGACCATTTCTGTACTTAGCTTTTGAATTTGTCATTCAAAGTGTTTTTCATTATTCTCAAAAGCTTGTTTGAGGATATATAACTCAGTTTAGAGAGTTGTGTTACAGTTAGGGAGTTTTCTTCTATTGTACTCTGCCATTATTGGGGGCAAAAATTTGTATCAGTTGAACTGGATTCTTTCCTATTTCAGTAATTAAATGGAGACTAATCTGCATTTCTATGGACAGAGCTGGAGGTTTGGGGTTGTAGGATTCCTAGATCAAGAGTGCCCTCTTCTGTCAGTGTAGCAAAGTATGATTTCTTTTTTCTTTTTAAAATTTTATTTGTTTGTTTGTATGGTTTTTTCTTGTGGAAAAGAAATAATAGGGGTAGGGATTGGGTTTACCTCCATTTTGGAGGGAGAGAGGGTCTGACAGGTTCCTTAGTTCCCCCCTCAAGTTTTCACCCCCACCCTTCATGATTTCCAGAGGAACCCTCTAGACCCTTTTCCTTTGGACGCTTTTCACTTGGAAGCTTTATTTTTCCAAGACTGTCTCCTTGCACCCTGCACACACAGTTAAGTGCCTTCCATGTAGTAAGTGCTCTACTTAGATGCAGACTTTCTCCTTCTGGTAGTTTTAAATCAATCCTAAGTCCACCACCATGGTTTTTCCCAAACTGACTTTGTTTACCTGAGAGGATTCATCAGCAGTATGGAAGGCAGCTTTCTGGGATTCAATGTTTGTTTTTCTATTTACAGTTAATTTGAACTTTGGACATTCTCTGTTTTCTCGTTATGCTGAAGACATGGGTTTTATGTCATTTTATTTGATCTCTTGTTTTCTGTGTGTGTGTGATTGTGTGTTTTTACAGGGGAGGGCAGTATGTCAGGAGATTTAGATTTACGCCACCACCATTATCTTGGCTACCTAGAATTCCTCCACAATGTTCGCTGTAAGTGTCTCTAATTTGCCAACAAAATACATAGGAGTCCACTGACTCAGATTATCTCATTGAGCTTTTTAAGCTTTTATCAATTAAGAATTAAATTGGGCTGCTGGTTAAGAGACCCAGAAAACAGTGGTTTAAACTAAACAGGGTTTTTTTTTGTGTGAAACAAGAGGTAGGTGGTAGTGGGCCTTGGTTGAGCAACACAGTGATGTCAGTGTTGATATCTCTGTGACATCTTAACCTTTCCCTCATGGTTGCCATAGTTATGAGGGCTACTATACCTTCATCATACATCTAGAAGCCAGCTGGGAAGAGGCAGAGTGCAAAGGGCAAAAGGCATTTGTCAACTATCAACTCCATTTTAAAGATCTTTCCTGAAAGCCCCATGCAAAAATTTTTCCTTATGCCTGATTGTCCAGAGCTGGGCTAATGACAATCTCTAGCTGAAAGGAGAATGGGAAATGTAGGGTGCTGTATTTTTTGGTTTTTGTTTTGTTTTGTTTTTCCTAAGCACATTATTGCCCACAACAAAATTGCGGAAGTAAGGGACGTGAAGGGGATATTGGGTAGGCAATTAGCAATTCTCCTATACAGCTCCCAAATTCCAGAGTCAGAGAGTTACTGATCTCCCACCATTGACTCAGAGACAATTACTAGACTGATGATTACTGACCATCTTTGAGAGGTCCTGGGAGACGCCTATGTCAGGAAAAGGAAGAGAACGACAGAGGGACTAACCAGCTATGAAAAGGGCCAAAATAAAGCAACACTAAACCTCAGTCCCAGGCTGATTGACCCTTACCTCAGGAGGGAGCAAAAAAGAACCCAATAAGCAATTATTTTTTTAAAAAAGCACATTAAGGTATATCCCAGTTTGTAAACAAGGACACAGTTCTTTTCTCTTTTCTCCACTCTTTCTCTTAATGGAAGTAATTCTATAATGAAATTAGTTCTTTAGGAGGTAAAGCCTAGTGGAGGGTCATCTGCTGCCAGTGAGGAAAGATCTAATGGGCTAAATTTATTTCCAAAATGACACTCCTGGGAACTCCCATATATGATGCCCTCATAGATACATATCTCCAGATAATCCATTTAAATTATCCATTTGAATTTGCTGAAATATGTACACCTTTGTGTACATATTGGCTACTTTTGTAAGTATACCAATCCTCTGTGTATCCCAAGATTCGTTTGAATCCTAAATGAGCCTTAAGGTTCATTTAAATGTATACAAAACCAGATACTGAAAAAATCTCCATACCCAAAGACAAACATCCAAGTTTATAAACACACTCATTTATTTACTCCAGCAGACAGAATCTTGCCTTATAATGACTACATTTTGATCCACAGGAAAATCTTAGGAGATGTGAACTTCTGGTTCTACCACTAGCTAACTGCTGTTTGGTGCAATCCAAACAGAATTGTTATCTTCTCTGAACATTGTTACCTCATCTTTAGAAGAATAGAATTGGTATGAGTGTTTCCTCAAAGTTCTAAGAGCCTATGATTTTAGAGATTCTTTTATTCAATTAGCATTTGCTCAATGTCTTCTATGTGCTAGGCACTATTTTATGCACTATGGGCACGTTATAGTCTAGTAATTGCGGTGGAGGATTTCAAGTCAATTAAAAGGAGAGGGTAAAAAAGTACCTAGGAATATTAACCAAAAAGGTGAAAGACTTATACACTGAAAACTACAAAACATTGCTGAAAGAAATTAAAGACCTAAATAAATGAAAAGACATCCCATGTTCATGGGTGGCAAGACTTAATGTTGTGAGGATGGCAGTCATACTCAAAGCAATCTACAGATTCAACAAAATCTCTATCAAAACTCCAACGGCCCTTTTTGCAGAACTGGAAAAGCCAATCTTAAATTTCATATAGAATTGCAAGGGGCCCTGAAGAACCAAAACAATTTTAAAAAGAACAAAGACCCACATTTTCTGATTTCAAAACTTACTACAAGCCCACAGTAATCAAAACAGTGTGATTCTGGCATAAAGATAGACAAAAAAATCAACAAATAGGATTGATAGTTCAGAAATAAACCCATACATCTACAGTCAGTATTTGACAAGGGTGCCAAGTCCATTTAATGGGAAAAGAGCAGTCTCTTCAGTAAATAGTTCTGGGATAGTTCCACATGCAAAAGAATGAAGTTGGACCCCTACCTCACACAATATACAAAAATTAACTCAAAGTGAATCAGTGACCTAAATATAAGCACTGAAAACATAAATATCTTGCGAGAAAACATAGTAGAATATCTTCATGACCTTGGATATGGCAATAGATTCTTAGATATGACACCAAAAACATGAGCAACAAAAGAAAAAATAGATAAATAGGATTTCATCAAAATTAAAAACTTTTGTGCCTCAAAGGACATTATCAAGAAAGTGAGAATTCAGCCTAAAGACTGGGAGAATATATTTGCAAATCATATATATGATAAAGAATTAATATCCGGAATATATAAAGAATTCCTCTAACTCAAAAACAAACAGCCCAATTAAAAACTGGGCAAAGGACTTGAATAGACATTTCTCCAGAGATATACAGATGGCCAATAGGCACATGAAAAGATGCTCAACATCACTAATCATTAAAGAAATGCAAGTCTAAATCACAATGAGATACCACCTCAAGCCCGTTAGCGTGGTTATTATCGAAGAAGAAGAAGAAGGAGGTGGGGGGAGGCGGTGGGGAGTAAGGAGGAGGGGGAGGAAGAGGAGGAAAATAACAAATGTTGGCAAGGATGTAGAGAAATTGGATCCCTCATCCATTACTGATGGTAATGTAAAATGGTGCAGCCAATGAGGAAACAGTTTGGTGGTTCTTCAGAAAGCTAAACATAAAATTACTATATGACCTAGCAAATTCAACTCATAGTTATATACCCAAAAGAATTAAAAACAGGAACTTGAACAGATACTCGTATGCAAATGCTAATTTCAGAATTATTCACAATAGCCAAAAGGTAGAAACAACCCAAGTGTCCATTACAAATGAACAGAAATAAAATGTGGTATATACATGTAATGGAATATTATTCAGCCACATAAAGGAATAAAGTTCTGATATATGCTCCAACAAGGATGAACCTTGAAAACCTTATGCTAAGTGAAATAAGCCAGACATAAGAAGGACAATTAT
The DNA here is from genome assembly GCF_949774975.1 of Lagenorhynchus albirostris. NCBI lineage: Eukaryota > Metazoa > Chordata > Mammalia > Artiodactyla > Delphinidae > Lagenorhynchus > Lagenorhynchus albirostris. The sequence goes on from NC_083100.1 coordinate 43,575,837, forward strand.
TATATGATTCCACTTATATGAAATATCTAGAATAGGCAAATTCATAGAGATAGAAAGTAGATTAGAGGGTACCAGGGGTTGAGAGAAGGGGAACAGGGAGTTACTGCTTAATGAATACAGAGTTTCATTTTGGGTGATGAAAAATTTTGGAAACAGATAGTGGTGATTGTTTGTCCAACATTGTGAATGTAATTAATGCCACTGAATTATACACTTAAAATTGGTTAAAATGGTAAATTTTATGTTGCATGTATTTTACCACAATAAAAATAAAAATTTTAAAAACCCAGGAGGATAGCACTGCTAGATAGGGAAATTTGGAGGCAGATGGTCATACTTTATAGGAAGCTATTGGCAGCGCCTTAAGGCACACATACAGATGAATACAGATGTGAACTTAAACTTACATAAACATAACCCAGGTACCTAAACACAGATACCCAGATAAACACAAGAGCTTATACCTCTTGGTATGCACATACCTACAAACATACAGTTTGCACTTTTATATACAGACGGTTGATTTAAACCATCATCAGGATTTAACCTTCTGCTCAGTAGAGGTGCACACATATACACATTATGTCATGAAACAATATAGCCACATATGTTAACCAAAGAACCTGTTCAACTAAAGAAAATCATGTTCTAGAGATGAAAGGAAACAAATGCCTACACATACAGAAAGATATTCCACAGAATACCCTGATGCATGATGTAACAGTAAAAGGGTTCAAGGGCATGTAAATGGGTTCACTGATTGGTAGGTGGGAGAAACAGGGTAGTAAGCAAAAAGCTAAGTGTTGTATGGAAGGGAGGATGACTGATATGGGTGAGTAGGAAAATGAGTGGGGATCATAAGAAAGCATTATGCAGCTTCTTTTCAAAGAGATTCAAGACAATAAGCTTGAGTTGCCAAATTTTACTCTTTTATTTCTTACTATCCCATCTCTGGTTATCAGAGAACAAGCTGTACACTTACTTACCTTTATAATTGCACTAGTCCCTTCAACTGGTCCCAACAACATTCCAGGAGAGCTCTCAGGTGAAATCAGTGAGCTGCTTAGTATTCTTTCTGCCCAGTACAGTAGACCCTCCTCACACATTGTCTGAGCTCAGCAGTGGAAAATCGCCATGCCCATTGGCAGCCAGTCAGGGACCCAGAGTGAGGAGGGACTATCCAGACTGACCAAGGTCTTTTTAATGATGGTCCAGCTGAGGAAGTGAGATGCTGGGAATGGTGAGTCAGGAGCGAATGATCAGCATTTACAGCTGGTGCTCAAAGGGAGTAGCCAATAAGGGGAGACAGACAAGATCCTCCAGAGCAGTAACATTGAGGTATAAGCGCAAGGCCTCCCCCAGAACACACCTTTTATGTTGATCCTGTTGTCCTTTGTGGTAGCAAAAGCTATACCTTAGAAAGGGAGTTACTTATGGCAATACTAGCTAGAGTCTTGCAGAAAATCATGAAGGAGGCAAAGGGTCCTGCCACTAGTCTGTTTCCCGGCCTTTTCACCTCAGCACTGACACTTTATTTCCTTACCCCTCAGGGAATAATTCCCTTCTACCTCCTATTAAAATCCTGAGTGATTATGATAATTAACATCTTATCCTTCTCTGTTAGGAAAGAGATTTCTTAACTCACTGCTAAGCAGTAAAATCAGAATGAGTTACATACAATTATCAGTATTTCCTCTTTTTCAACCTGCTTCCGAAAACCAAAAAACAGCCTAGGCTAGTATAGGCTAATTATAATTATAATTCAGCAAACAAAGTGACATCTTGGTGTGTTCTGCTTTTTTTTTCTGAGTTTCATAATTTTTGGAAGAGAGTATACTGATTGAATAAAAGTTGGTCTTTAATAGAAAAGCAAGACTGGCTTTGATTTTTGAGTGTAGGTGTTATCTTTTTTAAAAGTATACTACTTTGAATTAATTTTTAAATGAATATAGCTGCTATAATTTTAACAGATATTAATCAAATTTGGGATGTGTGTTTGTTTGTGTAAGTGACAGAGATATATGATTTTGCTGAGTGAAGTCTACAGGTCATAAAATCACTATTCTTAATACTGAAAGCAATTAAAAATGTTTTCATCATTGGGCTGTTATAAATCCATATTACATTATTTGAACTGTAAAGGATGTTGATTCTTGGATAAAATTATCATGTTCTGGCTCTTCACTTACTTTGAATTCAATTGTGGTGGAATTTCTTTGAAAATAATTTAACTTTTGTAAGCATGCATGCATGGATAACTCCAAAAATGAATATGAACTTGAAAAGCTGAACCTCTTCTGACAGCAGCTTGACTTATTCTGAAATGAATTAAGTAAGAGAAATATCAGAAGCATGTGCTCTCTTTTAGGTGTAACAAACTGGAGACAAATATTCTTGACTTGTGCCATTTGAGAAACGATTCTTCGTATCTTTGCATATAACTCACATGCCTACACAAAATATCACAAGCCAGCTGCCTCTGCAGGTTTCCTACTCAAAGGAAAGAAAGCAGACCATTGTCAGGGTGAGGGAGGTGAGGAATGAAGAGCAGCAGCTATGTATGGACTCCACAGTTAGCTTAAGCCAGGCGCTGAGACGAGGGCCTACCGGGAACTTGGGTCCCCCCACCTCCCCACCACCCCCACCATGATGTCTGGGGCTCCTTCAGGTGCTCAGGCAAGGGGGCTGTCTGGAAGACAGAGCCAGTGTGGGTAGCCAGGTGGTATTTTGTTTTGTTTTTTCTTTGAGATGCCTATGGATTAAAACTCTGTGTTTTTGCTTTGAACATTAGGGGTTTACGTTTTTTGCTTTAAAATAAAAAAAATAAATTTCTTTTTTTAGAAAAATATCACTTGTTTACATAGAAAAATTTTAAAACACAGGTAAATAAAAAATAGTATATGTAGGGCTTCCCAGGTGGCGCAGTGGTTGAGAGTCTGCCTGCCGGTGCAGGGGACACGGGTTCGTGCCCTGGTCCGGGAAGATCCCACATGCCGCAGAGCGGCTGGGCCCGTGAGCCATGGCCACTGTGCCTGCGCGTCCAGAGCCTGTGCTCCGCAACGGGAGAGGCCACAACAGTGAGAGGCCCGCGTACCGCAAAAAAAAAAAAAGTGTATGTGAAATATCAGTTTACAAACCTTCCATGTCTAGAATATTCCCATTTTGATTTGATATATATTATGTATATAATCTTTCTTAAAATAAAAATAGGAATATTCCAGACATAGAGATTTGTAAACTGATGTTTTTACTTAATGTATAAGGAACATTGTTCAGCATTACTGAATAGACATCCATGGCATTGTTCACGACCATATGATATTTTATTAGAAGTAACATTATTATTATTATTATTATTTTTGCTGCGTTGGGTCTTCGTTGCCGCGCATGTGCTTTCTCTAGTTGTAGGGGGCTACTCTTCGCCACGGTGCGCAGGCTTATCATTGCTGTGGCTTCTCTTGTTGCGGAGCACGGGCTCTAGGCACACAGGCTCAGTGGTTGTGGCTCACGGGCTCTAGAGCACAGGCTCAGTAGTTGTGGCTCACGGGCTTAGTTGCTCCACGGCATGTGGGATCTTCCCGGACCGGGGCACAAACCCGTGTCCCCTGCATCGGCAGGCGGACTCTCAACCACTGCGCCACCAGGGAAGCCCAAAGTGGGGTATTCTTAGAATCTCATTTTAAAAGAAAATAAAAGGAAGAACTTGCACAGGAGCAATATATAAGTATAAATGAAGGAAATAAGAACAAGGCAATAGAAATAATGCTCTTTTCCTCAGACATATCCAACTCTGTTTAGATTCCTCTTTTATTTACTTATTTACTTAGGTCATGTTAGGGACATTGTGGTAGAGACAGTCACCAAACCTGTTTTCTTTTCCTCCTGTGCACACAGCTGGACTACATTTCCCAGGAACCCTTTGGGGGAAGTGTGATCATGAGTTCCAGCCAACAGAATGTGGGTGGAAATGATATATGCTGTTTCCAAGCCTGGCCCCTGATCCTCCCAGCTGTTCTCTTCCTTTGTCTGTCTGAGGCAGGGGAACCTGCAGAGGACTCTAAAACCCTGGAAGACGTCAGTCTCAGGAAGGAGGAGCCCAGTTCCCTGAATCGCCTTGTGGAAGGCCACTCATCAAATATGTACACAGAACTGTCACATAAGCAATTAATAAATTCTATTGTCTTAACCAGTGAGATTATAGAAAAACTATAAAATTCAAGTATACAAAAGAAAAAAAGTACCCAGAATTCCAAAGACCAGCGATAACTAATTGTTACAGAAATTAGTCTACCCTGACAAATCCAAGCCTGTTGCTGCTTTTAGTCAACCCAAATTGGAACTAGTGGTTAATCATCTTCCTCCTTCTCGAATACCTGTTATGGAAAATAAAAATCTATTATATATACAGTAATTATCTTATGTATAAAAAACTGTTTATGTGTAAGGTATACTATATTCTTCTTTACATTCTTTTCACACTCAAATATTCATGTCAAAGGAGTAAAAAATAGACATAAGTAAATAATATCACTTATCTGATTTTGGATGATGTCAGCCTGTGTCAAAAATGCATACTTAGGGGCTTCCCTGGTGGCGCAGTGGTTGAGAGTCCACCTGCCGATGCAGGGGACATGGGTTCGTGCCCTGGTCCGGGGGGATCCCACATGCCACGGAGCGGCTGGGCCCGCGAGCCATGGCCGCTGAGCCTGTGCTCCGCAACGGGAGAGACCACAGCAGTGGGAGGCCCACGTACCCAAAAAAAAAAAAAAAAAGCATACTTAGGTTTAAGGGAGGGACAGCTTTAACTAATCCTTCCATCTGTTCCCCAAATTCCTCAGCTTTGAAGTTAGGAAGACCATGTGATTAGCTGTGGCCAATGAAATGTGAGCAGAAGCCGCAGGTGGTCCTTCTGGGCAGAGGTAGTGAAAAACCCATCTGAGATTCTCCTCTCTCTCTATCCCTGCTGCAGTGACCAAGGAGCTGTTGTAGCCACAGGATGGCAGAAACTCCATCAACATGGTCCTTGAATAAGATGGCCTCCCCATCTGTAATGGGTATGTAGCAAGAGCAAGAATTAAACCTTTCTTGTGTTAAGCCACTGGGATTTCAGATTAATTGGGTAACTGCAACATTAGCCTATCTTGTCCTGACTTACACAAGGCTCACACATTCTATGTATCTTGTTCATCCTCCACATCAAAAATTCCAAACGTCGTGGAGGCTCAAAGCCACCACTAATCATTCTCAGACTGGTTACATGGGATTTGACTTCCTAGCTATAAAGGTAAAGAATCAGGACTTTAGAGGAGAGACAGGTGAGAGCTCCCTTCTTGTGAGTGCAGGAGTGATATTAATGTGAATAAGAGGCAGATATAGTTTTGGATATTTCCAGGCCTAAAGTAACTTATGAAAAAAATGTATATTATGCTTACAGTATGTGAGAACCAATAATGGTATATGGACATATTGCTCTGCTAGGCAAGTACATTGTATCACTTACTGTTCACCAGTTAATCATGAAAAGCAATGTATGGCAAGGAGTGGAGAAGTTAGTTTACAAAAAGGGAATGTGAGATGAAGCACAGACCCTTTATACTCCTTCTGTATCTAATGGCTTTAAATGAATTCTCCTTAACTCATTGAATGATGCTTTTCTCTTGTATCTGAATTTTTTATAATGAGCGTGTATTTTTTAAAATATATTTTTAAATTTATTTATTTTTATTTATTATTTATTTTTGGCTGTGTTGGGTCTTTGTTGCTGCACGTGGGCTTTCTCTAGTTGCGGCGAGCGGGAGCTACTCTTTACTGAGGCACGTGTGCTTCTCACTGCGGTGGCTTCTCTTGTGGAGCATGGGCTCTAGGCGCGCAAGCTTCAGTAGTTGTGGCACGTGGGCTCAGTAGTTGTGACTTGCGGTTCTAGAGCACAGGCTCAGTAGTTGTGGCTCACGGGAGGCTTAGTTGCTCCATGGCACGTGGGACCTTCCCGGACCAGGGATCGAACCCGTAGTTCGAATAATAGGAAGTCCCTATTATTTTTATAATTAGAAAAAGGTATTTCTATTTTGGAAAAAAAAAAATCACTGTTGGTGAATGAAGAATTAATAATTGTTTCCGGGGCTTCCCTGGTGGTACAGTGGTTAAGAATCCACCTGCCAATGCAGGGGACACAGGTTCGATCCCTGGCCCGGGAAGATCCCACATGCCGGAGCAACTAAGCCCGTGCACCACAACTAGTGAGCCTGCGCTCTAGAGCCCATGTGCCACAACTACTGAAGCCCACGCACCTAGAGCCTGCGCTCTGCAACAAGAGAAGCCGTGACAATGAGAAGCCCGCGCACCACAATGAAGAGTAGCCCCGCTCACCGCAACTAGAGAGAGCCTGCGTGCAGCAACAAAGACCCAATACAGCCAAAAATAAAAACAAATAAATAAATAAATTTATTTTTAAAAAAAGAATTGTTTCCTCCATTGACCTGGCAAAAACAGTGCTTATCAGCTTCCTTAACTATAATTCAAGGGCTAAGTTCCTTGACTGGCAGATGCAGGTTGTAATTCTAGAAGCAAGCACAGCAGGGAGGCACATCATAGAGGCTCAAATATGGGAGTTGCATATTGAATGACTACCTACCCTGTGCCTACTGATCCATCATCTCTGTCATTCTGGGATTATTTCATTTAGTTTCAAATGATATTCTTAGTACCTTTTGTGGGCTCTGGACTTGTCCATGAATTCACACTTGCCAGGGTCTAGAGATGCAATCATGGAATTGCCCAAAACAGTGAAAATCTGTGAATTTCTTGTTAAGTAAAATCTCTGTGCATAGACTTCACTTCACCATCATCATTATTCTCCCAGGTAAAACAAGGCAAGCAATTACATTGCCAATTCCCTATCTTTTTACATCTTTGTATTGCCTATTTACTGCATGTAGATAAGTATATCAGAAATTATCTTGTTATAGCTGTAAATAAAATTCTTCTTATCCTATTACCCATTTAGCTCCTTTTTCTGTGGCAAGTTATTTGCTGTCATTTCTTGGTCTATGAACAGCTGAAGGTCACTTTTTAGATAAGAAGTGCAGCCAAAGTATCTCAATTTTCCCATTTTTAAAAAGTTTTGACTCACAGGAATGTAAGATAGGGTTTCACTTGTGATAATTACCAAATTTCAAGTAGGTGGTAAATGAAAATTGCCTGGTATTGTGTAAGGAGGGGGTTATTTAGAGTCTTTATGGGAAGCAATTGGTATTTTAAATAAGCCTGTCTGTAGACATCATGTGTCTAAAACTATTTTAAAGGGCTCTATGAAGCTCTATGCCTTTAAATTTATCTTACTATTATAGTCATTTTACTAGCTAAGGAACTGCAGCCATCTATCTCTGGCTGTCTCTTTCTGACACCCACAGATGTATATACACTCACCCACGCAAACCTACACTCTGACTCACATTCAAAACGATTGTCAAAAAATCCCCGCTCCTTGTCTAACTAAAGTGTTCCTTTCAAACACATGCTATTTGTTTGATCTATTTCCATGTTATCTGTGAGTCAGCTGAGTCTTGTCCGATCTACCCAGTAGACTAGAGCCTACATGTATGTTTTTTCATATGGATTTGGCAAACCCGATTCATATTCTAGCATATGGAAATCATAAAAGCCTGGTGAGCTATTTTTTTTACTGACAAGACTTCTGACACCAAATATGTGGGGTTTTTCCTCACACCAACCAATTTTCAAACTCTCCAGACACCAACTAGGTGTTCCACAATTCAGTTCTGACACTAGCTACCAGTTAGTGCAGACCCCATAGGTTAAGGACTCATTCCTACAAGACTGCCCCCACTTCAGACAACCATCTCAAGTCCCAGGCCACCTGTACTTCTGATCGACAGGCTATAAATTGGGTATTCCCATGACCTGCCTCTTCAGGTTCCATAATTTGATAGAACAGCTCACAGAACTCCGAAATAGTTTACTTGCTATTACCAGTTTATTACAAATGATGCAACTCAGGAGCAGCCAACTGGAAGGAGTGCACTGGACAAAGTATAAGGTGGTGGGGGGAAGGGGTGGCACAGAGCCCTCTGGGCATACCACCCTCCCAACACCTTGATGTGTTCACCAATTAGGAAACTCTCTGAAGTTTATCATTTAGGGGTTTTTAATGGAGGTTCCATACATGGGCATGATTGATTAAATCATTGAACATTTGTGATTAAGTCAATCTCCAGCCCCTCTCTTTCTCCTTTGGAGGTCAGTGGGGTGGGCTTAAAAGTTCTATCTCTCCAATCATAAGGTTGGTTGCACAACCAGCCCTCATCCTGAAGCTATCTAGGGGCCTACCAAGAGTCACCTCGTTAGCATATACAGCTCAGGTATGATTGAAAGGGGCTGCTATTGGTTTCTTAGATGCAAGACAAAATTCTAAAGTGCTGCTGCTTAGTTCAATGAGTTCAATCATCAGTGCTTGACTGACTCAATGTCCTTTTTAAAATATGCCAACAAACCTAGGAAGCCTAGTAGGGGTCATAGGAATAGGGCAGGCAGTTTTGCTTAGCAGGAGGGCTGGCCTCTTGGCCTGATTACCTCCTGATCCCCTGGTTCCCTTTCAATCAGGACCAAATAGAAAAACATCAACCTTCCACCATTACCATCATCTTATCTTCAGAGACAACTTCTAACAGAGCTGACTTCCTTCCCATGGTCCCCAAATCATCTGAGTCATGGGCTCTAGGGCCTGGTAAGTCTAACAGGAACCTGATGTGTATCAAAAATATCTATCAGAATGAAAACAACTTTTAATTAGATTGAGGGATAAAGAAGGGCATTTAAAACAATAGTCAACATCACGGTGCAGAATTTAAATATATGCTTACACCATTTGAGGTAAATGCTTGCTCAGCAAGAAACAGATTTCCATTTTTAACCACTCTTTTGTTGTGACCTCTGTATAGATTGCAATTGAGAGACCTATCTATAGGAACCTTAACATTTTCAGAAGTAGCACATGAATTTTCAGTGCATTCAAAATACAGGGTAGTCTGAGTTATCAAAATAGAGTCATATTTCAAAATAAGAAGTACTGTCAGTCAGGACAGCCCTACCAATTATAGCAACCCTGTTTCTGAAAGACTTAAGGCCTGGGCCAGCCTCCATGGTAGCAAAGCAATGTTTTATCAAAATGGTATAATTAAGAATGTGTGGCAGTATTTTAACCCCTCCTCCCAAGAGTTCCACCACACTTTTTTAACATGTTTATAAATATTTGCTTTTGTGCCATTTTAGGGGAGCTTTCCATACAAACATTTGGCTTCCAGTGAGTCATCCCCAGTCTGGTTCACACCCAAAAGCTGACTGCTTGGCTATCAATGAATATTGGGCTCAATAACTTGCCTTATTTTTATAATTGGCTTGAATGAAGATGGAAAAGGTGGTAGAAGGAGAAAGACATATTCAGATAAATATAAGAACACTCTTGTTTCCTTACAAGAGTTTGACAACTGTGCACCATAACCTAACTACCATTTAAGCTTAGCTCAATGCCAGACTGTGATGAATTTGTGTTTGGCCTTTAAAAAAACATCTGGATAATTTTACCTGATAGTGTTACATTTTTCTAGTCATCATGTGTATTTTCTAGCTAAGGACATCCCAGAATTCAAATTACTAACGAGAAGTTTTGCTTTTACTGTTATAATTGCAGTTATTGGATCCTAAAGCCATCAACTTAAAAAGCAACTGCAAGAATAAATTACCTTTCTGCCCATATTAAAATTGAAGAAAATAAGGGTCCTTAGATGAGATTTTAATTCTTTTCTGAACTGGAATTGCAAAACTTTTATTTTTGTAAATAAGGAAGCAACAGTTATTAAGCATATGAACTAGCAATGATTTCTATTTCCATTCCCAAAGGGCAAAATTTGGGAGTTGAAGTGGGACAGTATATATCCTGGAGGGAGGATATAGACATGGAAAGAAAAGAAACTAAAATTGCTTTGCATAATAATGTGAATTATAGAATTTCTTTTAAAGAGAAATAAGTACCTTGCAAATTAAGTGGAATATACTATTTATTCTTCTTTATTGGATTAGGAAGGATTGCAAATTCAGGCTCCCTATATCTTGAGTTGCACACTATGTTCCCAGTCATATTTTGTTTGCATATTATGTATTAAATGCTTAGGAGTGATCTTTGTGCTCTCTTACCTTCCAAAAACATTCTTCCCATTTTTCTTGAAATGTATACTTCTCTCTGTCTACATTTCATTCTTCCCAGTGTTTATATGGACTTGGATATAAAACTATATCACTTTCTTCTTTACTTTAAGAAAAATGATCCTATTCATACACTGATGAATGGCAACTCTCACTTAGCCTTAGTGTGAAAGAGACAATAAGGAGTGGTGAGGACTGTGATAAAATAGAAAAACATATGCCCATCTGAAATGAGTATCTACTTCTAAGCACCAGAAAAAATGGCAATAGCCAGATCTTCCAATTTGTCAAAAAAAAGTCTGTAAGTATTTCAATGTTTTTTTGGGTTTTTTTTTTTGCGGTACGCGGGCCTCTCACTGTTGTGGCCTCTCCCGTTGCGGAGCACAGGCTCCGGACGCGCAGGCTCAGCGGCCATGGCTCACGGGCCCAGCCGCTCCGCAGCATGTGGGATCTTCCCAGACTGGGGCACGAACCCGTGTCCCCTGCATCAGCAGGCGGACTCTCAACCACTGTGCCACCAGGGAAGCCCCAATGTTTTATGAATAATTCAGTGCTTTAAAAACAAGCAATTCCATTCTAAGAGGCTCAAAACAACAATAATTACCACTGGAAAACATGGGAGATTAAATATGTATACTTCAACTCACACTGGGGGAAGAGAGATATAGAAGGTACTGAGAAACTTGGTGTCCTTGGTGGCCTGTCTTCTACCTCTCAGCCCATTACCAATACATGTACTGTCCCACAGAACACTTGAAGGGCCAAGGGTCATCTCTGATCCTCTTGTGGAAGCCTTCCCTAATTTGCTCCAGAGTGACCACTTCACATTTGAATTCATTCTTGCTGGGAGAGATGGAAAAATCTTAGGGGCAACTATAAGAATAAGAAAAATAAACTTATATTGAGAGTCGGTCACTACTAATTCTTTCACTCAGCAAATATTTACTGACCGCCTGCTATGTGCTAGAACTATAAAGTTTCTGTGACATGTTAGGCACTATGTAGGCACAGGCAAGAAATAAGTTTAAAAAAAGACAAAAATGCCTGCCCTTGCAGAAATTATATCCATTGGGAAGATAGACAATAAAAACGAATAAGTATGATATATGTTAGGTTAGATGGTGATAAATGCTATGGAGAAAACTAGGGTAGGAAAAGGTCATTTCTCTGACTCCCCAGTGTGTAATTGGAATAGATGTATTTGGTGACTTGCAGAACTTCCACACTGATCACTTGTACTGTGGGATAAAAGCTATATTAGTGGGGAAGATCAAGTGGAATATCTGAAACATTTGCTCCCTTACCAAGATAGTAAATTAAAAATAATATCATATCCTGGGGGAAATGGCAGAGATTAGTGCTACCCTTTAAGACCTAAAGAATGTAGGGTGATAATGCTCATTTATCCCCATTTAATTCACCAGTCTTGCCCTGACAAAAATGTCTGATCCTGGGGAATACGAAACTCAACCAAATAGTTGCCCTAATTGCAGTTGCTATGCCGGATGTATCAATAATATCTCTGCTGGAACACATTAGTATGGCCTCAGGTACCTTGTGTTGATTAGCAGATGCCTTCATTTCCATTCCTATCAAGGAGAGGGAACAGATGCGTGTGAAAAACACAGACACTTACAGTCTTGACCAGGGTTAATGCTTTTGCCTTTGGTCATGATTAAGCCCTAAGGAACCTGGACTGCCTGGACATTCTGCATATCATCACAGTGATCCACTATATTGGTGATATCATGTGTGGTGATTTTCAAGTATGCCCACAAATCCTTTGGTATTTCTTCCTTCAAGAGGTGGAGCTTAATTTCTCTCCCCCTGAGTGTGGATTGGACTTAGTGGCTTGCTTCTAACAAATTGAGTAGTGCAGAAGTGATGATGTGTGACTTCTGAGACATTACAGCTTCATTCCTTGCTCTCTCTTGGGTCACTTGCTATTAGGGAAGTCAGGTACCATGTGATAAGGACACTGAAGTAGCTCTACAGAGAGGTTCATGTGGAAAGGAACTGAGGCCTCCTGCCAAAAGCCATTTAAGCCATCATAAAAGCAGATCCTCTAGCCCAGTCAAGCCTTCAGATGACTGCAGCTTTGGACAGCATCTTGCCTGTCCTCATGGGAGACGCTGAGCCAGGGTCACTCAGGTATACAACTCCTGAATTCCTGACCTACAAAAACTGTGAGATAATAAACATTTACTGTTTTAAGCTGCTATGTAATTTCAAAGAGAGCAGCAGATAACTACTACATCAGGTTAATCAGAGCAGGTGATTAAGCAGTGTCAAGAATGTTAGAGGCCTTGGCAAGAAACATGTGCTCTAGAGGGTAAAAGATATATCCTAAGAAGATTCAGAGGTTCTCCACCTCACTGCCTAGTGGAATGGGACATGCCAGGTGTCCCAGCACTAAGAAGAAGCATAGTGCCCAGTGGGGTTTTGGGGTTCTGGAGTCAGCATATTCAACCCTTGGAAATGCATTTAACCATTTCCTGAGTGATATGGAAGTCTGCCAGCTTTGAGTGGGGTCCAGAGGAAAAGCTCTGAAGAAGTCTCAGGCTATGGCACAAGGAGCACTGCTACTTGGGCCATACTGCCTACCAGACCTATTAGAGGTATCTGTGGTGGGAGAAGAAATTTTGTGGCGCTTTCAGCAAGCCCTAATAAGAGAATCACCATGTAAACTGTAGAGTTCTGGAACAATGTCATGCCATCTGCAGCAGCGACCATTCAAAAAATAGTCCCTAATGTGCTGCTGTGCCCTGGTAGAGACAGAGTACCTGATGTTGGAATATCCAGTAACCATGCAGCCAAAACTATTAATCGTAAGGTGTGTTCTGTCAGATCCACTAAGTCATAGTCATGTGAGCCCCAGCAGAAGTCCATTAAGACAGAAGTGATATATCTAGGATTGGTCCTGAGCAGGGCCAGACGACAAGTAAGCTGCCTAAGTAGATGGCTCAGATTCCTGTGTCACCCACCACTACGGCATTGTTGCCCCTTCCTCAGTTTACACATATGGTTGTTTTGGGGGGCAGGCAGGAAGATTCCCTTATGACCAGCTCTTGGAAGAGGAAAAACCTGTGCTTGGTACACAGATGGGTCAGCTTCATATGTGGTAAAGTCAGAAATGGACTGTTACACTATAACCCCATTCAAACATGGCCCTAGAAGACAGTAGTGAAAGGAAACTCTTCCAATAGGAAGAGATTTGTGGTACACCTAGTCATCTACTTTGTGTGGAAAGAAAAGTAGCCTGAAAAAAAATATATGGGACTCATATCAGTGACGAATAGTGTGGCTGCTTGCTTCAGAGTTTGGAAGGAGAAAGATTAGAAAATTGAGAAGCAGATCTAGGGAAGAGGTATGTGGATGGACCTGTAGGAGTCCATTTCTCCAGCTTCTGGAAGTATTAAAGGACTCCCATCTAGAAGATATTTTTTGAAACCTTCACATCTCAATTATAAGGAAAAATCCAATTTTTAAATGGATTTGAACAGGCACTATCAAAGAGTATACATGAATGACAAGCACATGAAAAGATGTTTAACATCATTAGTCACTAGGGAAATGCAAGTTAAAACCAAAATTTAAAACACTATTCACAGTTTTGAGGATAGCTGAAATTAAAAGACTCAGCACACTGTACACTTAAAACTAATACAATGTTGTTTACCAATTATATCAATTTTTAAAAAAATTTTTAAAGATTGAGTGCATCAAGTGTTTGTGAAGATATAGAGGAACTGGAACTCTCATACACTTCTGGTGAGAATGTAAAATACTTTGGAAAATAATGTGGCCATTTCTTTCAAAATTAAACCATTACCTACTATATATAATCCAGCCATTTCACCTTTAGTTATCTACCCAAGAGAAAAGGAAACATATGTCTACATAAAGACCCATGTATATAGTGATTTCATAGAAGTTTTATTTGTAGCAGCCCCAAACTGGAAACAACCCAAATGTCCATTAATGGGTAAATAAATAAACAAATTTGGTATACAGATACAACAGAATGTTACTCAGCAGTGAAAATAAATGAACTCTAGAGTCATACAGCAACATGTATGAATCTCAAATAAATTATGCTGAGTGAAAGTGGCCAGATTAAAAAAGAGAACATACTGTATGATTTATTTATCTAAAATTCTAGAAAATGTAAATTAACCTACAGTGACAGAAAGCAGATTAGTAGTTGCCAAGGTGGTAGGTGAGAGGGAAAGAAGAGGGTATTACAAAGGGACATAAGGAGTCTTTTGGGAATATGCTCATTAATTTACCAAATTGTACACTTGAAATATGTATAGTTATTGTATGTCATTATGCTTCAATTAAGCTGTTAAAAGAAAAAAAGATTACATCTCATGTCAATGATATCTAGTACCTCACCCTTGGTATGATCGAAGACCATGATCTGGGAATGCCATTCCCACTATAAGTCACAGGGAAGTGACCTAAGTCAAGCCAGGGAGCTTAGATTCCCTGGAGTCAGTCAGGTCAGTGTTGCAGATTGTTGAGAGTTTTAAGTCAAGAGATAAGCAGATGGTATTCACTCATTCATCTAAAAAAGTTGTGTATGTGTGTGTGTGTGTGTGTGTGTGTGTGTGTGTAAAATCTGTGTGGGGCCAGGCATTATGCTAGGATCTGGAGACACAGAGCTAAATCAGATATAAATCCTATCCTTAAGGAAGTCAAGGTTATGAACCAGGTAAATGGAGCTTCTTAAGTTTGAGACCATCCAGAAGTATGTGAGGGTCTGATAGGATGAGCTGTGAGTGTGGAAGCGTCAGACCAAGATTAGGCAGAACTAGGGTTGGGCACCGAGGTAGAGCTACACTGATCCAAGGGGATCTCTAAGGATCCAGTTTCTGGCCTTTTGACATCTAATCTTGAGCCACTCAGCAAGGGTTGTGGGCAGGGACAGACTCCCTGACAAGGAGTGGGTAGCGTAGGTGCCCCCAGATATGTCTATACAATGAGCCCAAGAATGAAAGTGCACATGTATGGTAATGGTCAAAGTGAAGAATACTAAAGAAACTGGCTGGCCTAGAGTAGAAAGTTCATAGTAGAGAAGAGAGAAAAATAATGCTCCAGGAAACAGTTTGGGGATTGGAGGAGTAGACTCAAATTGGAATCGAAGGGGCTCTTAAAATCCAGTCTGAACAAGTGGAGCTCAGTGGGTACCAGACAGGGATTAGCACAATGGAGAGCAGAGAGGCAGAGTCTTCCTCAGGGTAGTTAGGGTTGTAGCCAGATCAAAGGATGAATGGGAAGACTTCCTTGTGGCTATGAACTCAGAAAGAATAGCCAAGGACTCACAGCCAATCAGAGGAATACATTAAAAAGAGTCAGGGCCACTGTTTAACCAAATGATGGGGGAGGAGCCAGTTCTTGCTCATTAGGCAGGGCATGCATAGATGACCTTTGAGGAAGGAAGTCAAGGGGCTTTTGACAAGGAGCCTAGGAGAAGGTATTCAGATCAGGGCAGAAATAGGTGTCTGTGGGGTACTGATGGGAGATGCTCAGGTGTGGTGGGGGAGGCCAAACTAAGAGGGATAAAAGCCAAAGATTACAGCCAATTTTTAAAAAGAAGTTAGGATACACAGGGACTAGAGTGGGATAAGTGGCCCTGTGAATCTGGGTTGGCCATGCAACTTGATTTGGTCAATGGACATTAGCAAATATGACATATGCAGAGGCTTAAAAAGTGCTGGGCATTGGGACTTAACATTTTGCTGATGTTGGGAACACTGTCAGCTACCATCATATAAATGATCTTGGGCTAGTCTGTTGGATGATGATAGACATGTGGCCCAGTTACACCTATCGCTCCAACCAACAACCAGCCAACCACCAGGTGTGTTCATGGGACCATTGAGTGTCAGCTGATCACAGATGCATGACTAAGCCCTGCTGAGGGCAGA
Source organism: Lagenorhynchus albirostris (assembly GCF_949774975.1). Classification (NCBI taxonomy): domain Eukaryota; kingdom Metazoa; phylum Chordata; class Mammalia; order Artiodactyla; family Delphinidae; genus Lagenorhynchus; species Lagenorhynchus albirostris. The sequence goes on from NC_083100.1 coordinate 43,591,988, forward strand.
AGAGCTGCGCAGCTGAGTCCATCCCAAATTGGCAACCCAAAGAATTGTGAGCAAATAATTGACTGCTGTTTTAAGCCACTAAGTTTTGAGGAAATTTGCTGTGTAGCAAATGCTGACTGGTACATTCTACTCTGTATCCCTTTGACTTCATTCCAAGGGAGGTCTGTGCTAAGCATACCCTGTCTGTCTCTGACTGGCTCTGCAAATATTCAGGGAGAGGTCAGTGGTATCTTGGGGATAGAGAAAGATGACATGGGATGGGGACAGTGTGACATAGGAGAGGATGACATGGGGGTAGAGCCAGTGTGACATGAGGGCAAGGATCCTCACATGATAAGGGTCAGTGTGACATGGGGGAGGGCTCAGTGTGTTAGGTGAGGGGGTCTATACCTCATAGAAGAGGGAGTTTATTTTTAAGCTGAAGGCTGGTAAATGTCACACAGAGAGGTAGAGATCAGCCACACTGAGTGAGGACAGGTGAGTAAACCTAAGGGAACCAGGGGGCTGAAGTATTACTAGAGACAGTAGACTAGGGCAGACAGGATTGGCCAGTTGAGATTTCTCTTTGCTAATAAAGGAGAACAAAGTTCTTGGTTTATAGTACCTCCCCCTGGGGGTCAGGCATCTCACCCTGGATAAATTTCCCAGACTGCAGTGGGAAGGCAGACCCTCTAGAGAGATAGGGACTGTCTTTCCTCCCTCTGATGTCATCCTCCCTTAGTTCAGAGCCACTTGCTCCCTTGAACCTCCCCACCCCTTTTTGTAAGTTCTCCCCTTGCAAAGCTTCCAGAGCATCAGGCTGGTTGGTAGTTCACTCCCTTCCCAGGTCTTCTCGCTGGAAGAGGGTGTGGAGACAGCAGACATGAACAGCCTCCTCACTACTCTGACAGTGACTGGTGAGTGCAGGTTCCGACTTCGGCTTAAAATTTTGAAAAGGTCATATTGGAAGAAAGTGTAGGATCTCTTCACCCCTACATAACAGGGGTGAAGAGATCATCAGAAAGATAAGAATTCAGGACCCCAGGGATTGGTAGTTTCCTAGCACATTCAGAGATAACTAGAGTCCACTGATTCTTCCCCTGGCTCCACCAGCACAAGAGAAGATTCAGACCAAGATGAAACTTTACACAAATAGATGGTGGATATTGGCAAAAAATGTGATTTTGCTGTATAGCTGGGAAGGAAGCTTGAAGAAAAGAAGGAAGAATCAAAAGGAAGAAAGGAAGGGAGAGGAGGAGTGAGTAAGAAGGAGGACACAAATACAGAGGGAAGTCCCTCTGAAATTAACAAAAGGATTCTAAAATAGTTTAATAGTACTTTAAATACCAAAAACACATTGACCATTTCAAAGCACTTCCACATAAAACATCTCAGATGTCCATGCTCTGGAACGTCTGCCCCTGTCTCTAAGATTCTGCCTTCCTTCCCCATCTGACAGCAGTAACAGCAACAACCGTAACACCAACACCAGAGCAAGCAAAATCAGTCAGGCAATTCAGCCAGGCGAACAGCAAAATTGTATCAACTTTTCTGGTTTTCCTGAACTCAGAAAATGAGGCTTGTTTGGGGACCCCGATCCACAAACAATGGGTTCTCACTGCAGCGCACTGCTTCTTACTGTGAGTGATGGGGGTCCTGGCGGGAGAGGTGTTCCCCCTTAGTCACTGGGATTGCTCAGCCCTGAAGATACTTGCCCAGGGGACTCTCAAGCCTAAGAAGTGGTTGGAAGGAGGAAGGAAATAGTTCTAGGTGGTTATGAGTTAGATTTCTGGGTAGGATGATGTAGACGGAGGGGATTGGGGAAGCTGAGGACCAGGGAATGAACCAATAGGGAAGAAAAGACTATATGCAATGTGGTACGGATCAAAGAATTATAGAACAGCAATGGAAATTGTCATTTGCCAGGCAAGGAGATGGGGGTCTTGGCAAGTTTAGGAAGGAACTTGTGTAAAGTCACAAAGCAAGTTAGGGCGAGAAAGGATGCAAGTTGAACAATAGAATAATATCTATTTCCTCTACTAATCCTTCATGGCCTGTTCTAGATTTCTTGAGATAGAGATTGCTACTTTAAAAGGGAGTTTCCAAAACAAGATGAAGAACCTAAGACCCATGCTTGCTATCCAACATCCAAGCTTCACCTGGGATTCTGCTGAGCATGGCATCATGCTCATCAAGCTGACAGATCCCCTAAAGCTCAATGATCAGGTGAAGCTGGTGGTTCTGCCCCGTACCACGACTGACAGAAGACTGAACAATTGCACAGTCTTTGGCTGGGGCTGGTCATGGAAGAATTCCAGTGAGTGACCCTCAAGACAGACGCTTAGTGCTCCTTGAATGTCTGCTCAGTGAGGATTATCAGATAATTGTTACTATAGATCAAGAAAGCTGTTAGGGTCCTGAGAACTTATATATCTTAACTTCTAATTTTATTCGTGTGGAAATTGAGGCCCAAATTGGTGATAAGATATACCTAGGGGTAACATGACTATTTATGGCTGGAGGTCTCTAGAATCCAGTATTCTTGACTCATTTACCACTCAGATGTGGGTGAAGGGGTGTATGGGTGAGGAAGGGGTTGGAGGGTCACCCTGCTGGTAATGCTGAATGTGGCTCATTCATTAGAAACTTACAGACATGCATTTACAAGTAAAAGCATGCACGGTTACAAGCCCAAGGCATGTAGTTTACAACACTGGAACCAAATGTTGGTGTTCTCATTTTGTCTCTTTTCTTCTTCTCTGGTTCCTTTTCATTTTGGTTTTTTCTTTCATTGAATGATAGAGAGGTCAATTACACGTAAGAGGGAGGGAAGGAGAGAAGAAAGGGAGATGGATATGTGAAGGATCAAAGGAAAACAAAGTCCCTCTTTCCCCTCCCCCCCACCCCGTGTATGTGCATGTGCTCAGATGTAAAACCTGATGTCGAGATAAACCAGACTGTCTTTTGCTTCCCTAATGAATATTGCCAAGATTCCCCTATAGGAAAAATGCCTTTTAAAATCACAGAGAACATGTTCTGTGCAGGATCATCTCTGGAGAGCACACACTCATGTAAGGTAACTCTTTTCCCTTGGCCCCTTCTAAGTTTGCTCTGGGACACTGTTTTTGGGTCCACATATCTCCCTCAACCCAATCCAATTTCCTGTCTACATCCAAAAAGAGATCAAGGTAATTGCGGTCCAGGAAGGAATGTGTCCTCCTTCCAATCATGAGTGAACTTAGATGTCAAGGTGGAAACAGCTGAGTGTTCTCATTTCTCCATGGCTTCCTCTGATGTAGCCTAGGGTGAGTGATGGGATGGGCCCAAGATGGCCACCAGATATTTCTTCCAACCTTTATCACCTAAATCTTTCTGTTCTGGGCTCCTCAGATGGGGACTTGGTACTAGGTCATCTTTGTTCTGGCTACTCTTCCTGACCCATCTTTCCTCTTTCTAACAGGAAGTAGCTGCTGCCCCAATTCTGTGCCAGTATCAGCTCCAAGGGATCTTATCCTGGTCAGAAGGGTATATTCTGAGAGGTGATGTTGGCCACTACACCAAGGTTTCTCACTATACAGACTGGATCCTCAAAGTCATCAACACCTACTGAGCTCTCTCTATTCCTTCTCCCAGCAACCTCAGAATTGGGTCTACCATCCTTGACACTTTGTTCCCTCTAGCCTCAGAACAAGATGGGAATAGACTCTTTGGCTATAAGAAGTTTTCTGTTCCTTCTTTTCTCTTGACTGTTCTTCTCCTTTCTCAGTCCCAGCCTGAATGATCATCAAAGGATTTGAGCTGAATAATGTTCTGATAAATGGGATGACTTCTCACCACTCCTTTCCTCTCTTCCTACTTTCTACTTACCTGCTGTGTTTCCTCAGACTTTTCTGGAGCTGTTCTCCCCACCACAACCCTCCAGAGGACATATGGGCCTTAGGAATGTGACAGTGAGATTGTGAGCACCTGTAGGGTGACTCCTTTGTCTGACATCACTTAGTGTTGAGTCAGGCTTCAGCCTGTGCTCTCTCACTCTATCATATCTAATAAGGTGGTAGCAAATTCTGGGATGTTAAATAGGCTGCTGGCAATATTATTCTTAGAAATGGAGGGTAGAATTTTATGGCAATGAGAATTATAAAGGCTTCAAAAGGATTAGGAGATGAAGCATAAGGGGCTGAGGGAGGAGTTAAGTGGGTAGGACCACCAATAGGAAAAGATGAATAATCTGAGAGATCTTTCCTAATGTAAGCACAGAAAAATCTAAGATAGATGGCTAGAAAGAGAATAGTAGAAACAACAAGGAAATACTGAAACCTAGGTGGCTATAATTGTGTTCCTGTGTGTGCATGTGTGCGTGAGTGTGCATATGTACATATGCGTGTGTAGATTAGAGGGGGTGTGCGCAGAATGATCTCACTGAACTAAAATCTTTCCTATACCGATTGCCAGTTCAGCTGATTTTCTTCAAACTCTGCTTTCACCTGCTCTTATCCTACCTTTATAAATTATTAAATTTTTTAAAAACTAAAATATGTCCTATACTGTCATTATAACAATTTGTTCTGGAAATGTTTAAGACAAGAAGTTGCAAAAATTATTACAAGAGAGTTTCTGTGTACCTAATATTGCCCCAATGATAGTATCTCCTATAACCACAGTAACATGTCAAAACCAGGAAATTCACAGTGGTATTGTACAATGCTATTCACTCAGATACAGACCTTATTTGGATTTTGCCAGTCTTTCTTTATATACACTCTTTTTAGGGGCTAAAATTTGAAATCTTACCACGATTGTGGATTCCTGTAACCATCACCACAGTCAGAATCCAGAACTGTTCCATCACAAGAAAGAAACTTCTTTGTGTTACACTTAAATAACCACACCCTCTTCCAATCCTAACGCTTTGCAACCACTGATCTATTCTCCAATCACTATAATTTTGTCTTTGAGAGTGTTATACAATATGTAATCCATATGACTCCACTGCTCTTTTTTTCATTCATGGTGTTCCAAGTGTCCTTTCCTTATCATTTCCTTTCTGTCTGAAGAATTTCATTTAGCCATTCTTATAGAACAGGTCTGCTGGTGACAGATTCTCTTAGTGTTTCTTCACCTTCCTTCCTGAAGGATATATTTTACTGGATAAAGAATTCTGGATTGACAATGCTTTTATTTCAGGACTTGAAAAATCTTTGCCTCTTCCTTCTGTCCTTCAAGTTTCTGAGGAGAAATCTGCTGCTGTTTGAATCATTGTTCCTCAGTCGGTAATGCATTGTTTCTCTCTGACTGTGGTTGCTTACAAAAGTTTTTCTTTGTCCTTCATTTTCAGAAGTTTGATTATGATGTATCTGGGTGTGAATCCCTTAAAATTTATTCTATTTGGGGGTACACTCAATTTCTCAAATCTGGAGGTTTATATCTTTTACCGAATTTGAGCCATCGTTTCTTCAAATGTTTTTCTGCTCAGTGTTCTTTTCCTTCTTCTGAAACTGATAACATGAACGTTAGATCTTCTGTTACTACCCCACAGGTCCCCAGGGATCTATTCATTTTTTATAAATCTCTTTTCTTTCTGTTGTTTGTATTGATAATTTCTATTGCTCTATCTTTAAGTTCACTTGATTCTTCTGGCATCCCATTTCGCTATTGAGCCATTGTTTTAATTATGTTTTTTATTTTTTATACTTTATGATGCTTTCACATCTTGGGGGCCATGCCAAGCAGAGAGAGACTGGCCCTCCCAGAACTAACTAATTCCTTGAGATAGCAAATGACTCCCTACCTTGTGCTTTTTATAAGCAAGCCAACCAATCCAGAGCCCATACACCCAACAACCTCTTTTACCTAACATTCACACATCAAGCCAATATTTCCCCTGCCCTAAATCAATCCCGGGGCCAAGTACTGGACAAGTAGAGACCACCACTGTAACCCTGAGCCCCCTGAAGTCATTAAAACTATCCAATCCTAAGGTTGCTCAAACTTGCCTACCCATTCCTTCTTTTGGAAGCTAAAATGGCTTCTGCCCATGCTTTCCCCTCACACCTCCTGCCTCCTACCTGACCCTGGCACTTCTTCATCTATCCCTGCACGGCACAGCATGCCCCTTAAATGAACTCTTCCTTCAATAGCATTGACCTCTCAGTGTCCTCACTCAGTTTCCTCTATAAATTAAATCCTGGGTACTCTCAAAACACCCACCAATGAGTTTTTATTTCAGTTTTTATATTTTTAAGTTCTAAAATTCCCATTTGGTTCTTCTTTATATATTCTATAAATATTTTCTAAGATTTTCTGTGTTTTTCATTTGATTCAAGAGTATTTGTAATTGCTTATTACAACCTTTTTGTAATAGCTGCTTTAAAATCCCTGTCTGATAATTCTGACGTCTGTTGTCATCTTGGTGTTGGTAACTCTTGATTGTCTTTTCTTATTTGAGTGAAAATTTTCTGGATATAGTGAGTAATTTTGGACTATATCCTGAACATTTTATATTATAAGACTCTGGTTCTTATTTACATTTCCTAGTTTAGTATGTAGTTAAGCTGCTTATATCCAGAATGTATATCCTGGCCTGCTTTTGTGGGCTGTGGTTCAAATTTGGTTTATTAAGCCTCTACAGAGCTATTCCACATTCTAATCCTCAGAACCTATGAATATGTTACCTTACATGGTAAAAGAGACTTTCCAAATGTGATTAAATTAAGAATCTTGATTATACCGGATTATCCAGGTGGGCCCAATGTCACCACAAGTGTCTTTATAAGAGGAAGACAAAAGGGTCAAAAAAGGGAGGGGGGATGTGATCACCGTAGTAGGGGTTGGAGTGATATACTTTAAAGATGGAGGAAGGGGGCTCCCCTGGTGGCGCAGTGGTTAAGAATCCACCTGCCAATGCAGGGGACACAGGTTCGAGCCCTGGTCCGGGAAGATCCCACATGCTGTGGAACAACTAAGCCCATGTACCACAACTACTGAGCCTGTGCTCTAGAGCCTGTGCTCTAGAGCCTGTGAGCCACAACTAGTGAGCCCGTGTGCCACAACTACTGAAGCCCACATGCCTAGAGCCTGTGCTCTGCAACAAGAGAAGCCACCACAATGAGAAGCCCGTGCACCACAATGAAGAATAGCCCCCTCTCGCAGCAACTAGAGAAAGCCCGTGCACAGCAACGAAGACCCAACACAGCCAAAAATAAATAAATTTATTAAAAAAAAAAAAAAAGACGGAGGAAGGGACAATGAGCCAAAGCATGTAGGAAACTTCTAAAGGCTGGGGAAAAAAAACAAGGAAACAGACTCTCCCCACAGCCTCCAGATAGAATGCAGCTCTGTGGACACCTTGGTTTTAGCCTTGGTTTTAGATCCATTTGGCTTTCTGATCTCCAAAACTATAAGATAATAAATTTGTGTTGTTTTAAACTACCAAGATTGTGGTGATTTGTTATAGCAGCAACAGGAAACTAATACAGCAGTGGAAGTCAGAGTTCTGCCACCCAGCTCCACTACCGCAGCACCACTGGGGTGAAGGAGGGCGTGGCTTTTTCATAGTGTTTGTCTCAAGAATGGCAAGTTACCAATAACTTAGTGGTTTAAAAGAACACGAATTTATTATCTCTTAGTTTCCCTGAGTCAAGAGTCCCGTAGCTCAGGATCTCATAAGGCTAAAACCAAGTTGTGGACAAGCTATATCTCCACCTGGAAGTTCAATTACGGAAAGACCCGCTTCCAACTCCTTCACGTTGTTGGCAGAATTAATTTCCTTGTAATTCAATTAATTACATTGCAGTTGTAAGACTGAGGTCCCCATGTCTTGCTAGCTGTCAGCTGGGGACCATCCTGAGCTCCTAGAGGCCACTCTCAGGTCCTTGCCATGTGGACCCCTGCATCTTAGCAAAAGAAAACCTCCTTCATGTTGAATCCCTCTCATGTTTTGAATCTCTCTGACTTCTCGTCTCAAAAAAATTCTTGACTTTTAAAAGACTCGTGTGTAAGACCAGGACCACCTGGATAATCTCCACATCTTAAGATCAACTATACCGTATAACGTAGACTAATCACAGAGGTAAAGTCCATCAAGTTCCCAGTTCCAGGTCAGGGCATCACTGGCAGGAAATTTGGGGGGGGATGGCTTAGAATTCTGCCTACCACATACAGCTAAAAGATTTCTGTTTTCTGATTTCTGCTAAAAGGCTGCCCCTTTCCTGGTCCTTTGGCTGGAGAGGGCAGAATTTTCTTGGGGATGTTTTTGTCCTTTCCCACTAGTATTTCCAGATTGCAAACTTTTCTAACACACAGGCTTGGATATATAGAGGGCAAGAAAAATACTCAGGAAACCTATTCCTCAGGTCTCACGTTTTCTAGCTAATTCATCTTCTTTTCTCCACTTTTCAGATCTTCTGGTAAGTGATGTGTGTTTTGTTCAGGGTTTGTTTGCTGGTTTTTTTGTTGTTGTTGTTGAAGTGTAGTTAATTTACAATGTTGTGTCAGTTTCAAGTGTACAGCAAAGTCATTCAGTTTTACATACACACACACCCATAAATATATACATATATATGTATTCTTTTTCAGATTCTTTTCCACTGTAGGTCATTACAAGATATTGAGTATAGTTCCCTGTATACAGTAGGTCCTATTGTTTACCTATTTTATATATAGTAGTGTGTATATGTTAATCCCAAACTCTTAACTTATCTTTCCCCCTGTTCAGGGTTTTTTGTTATCATTACTGTTGTTATTAGCAGGAGGTATGCACTTACTCCATCTTGTCTGGAACAAAGCCTGCCTTACACTTTAGTTCCATTAGATATTAGAAAGATGAAAAGCAGTAAGTTCAGATGAAACACCTCTGAAGTCAGGAGACCTGGGTTCTGGCCCAGCTTCTCTTACTGACTGGTACAGTGGTTTAATGTAGTATGTGTATGAGCCCCAGGAGAATGTGAGAAGTGAATATTAGAACTTCTGTTTACAATTATTTTAGCTCATCCTTTAAATTTTTCTGTTTTGCTTTATGTTTTGTGACATGACACATCAGTTCATATCTATGTTAGTACATACATATATAAATAAATAAATATACATATATAGGTGGTGCATGCTCTACAATATTTTATAGGATTGGCGACAATACCAGATATCTAAAATTAGACTGCCCCAGAAAATCTGGGGCAGAAAATCTGGGGCAGTCTAATTGCCTTAAATATGTTTTATTGATTTGGGACAAATCCCTTCAACATTGAACAGACTGTAAGTATATTTATCAGTTCTTTGGCTGAAAATACAATTCTTAACTCAAATAATACTTCCTACATTCCTTAGAACTTTCATATGGAGAAATGACAAAATTAGGGTTAATCATTCCTAGAAATTAACCCTTTAAGAATAAGACCCATGTTCATGAGAGGGAAATGTATAAGAGCATCAAGATGGTGGTTCAAGATGGTTCAAGATGGTTCAAGATCGTGATGTAAGAGTATGCCGAACTCACCTCCTTCCATAAACACACCAAATCTAAAGCTATATTTGGAACAACTTTCTCTGCGAAAAAAAGAAACCAACAAACAAACCCTGAAAACTGGCTGAGTGACTCCTATGCATCAGGCAAATGAGAGAAGGCCCACATCTAAGTGGGGGACACAATCCACTTTAAGCCTCACCCCCAGCATAGCTACCCACAGTCTGGAGGGAACTCAAAACCCAGAGCTTCTCACTGAGAAGCAAAAAGTTTGAACCCCACATCGGCACCCCAACTTTTAAGACCTGCACCTGAGAGACAGCCCCAAAACATCTAGCTTTGAAAACCAACGAGACCCACAGGCTATAGCGATCTGAGGAATGGCTCTTAAAGGGCTCACCTGCCCCCAGGGCCCAGCACAGCAGTCATCCACTCTGTATGGGAGAAGCTCATCTGCTTGTCTGGGAGCACTGACCTGAGGGGCAGGCATCTGATTTGACACACATTTGGGGCCTGCTTAGGTGCTCTCCAGGGATGGAGACTGGTGAGCATCATTTTGCACTTAACCCTTGGCCTTTCTCCAGTCGGTGGATGCCATCTTTTTTTTTTTAATTTAAGGCTTTTTCTCCTTTAGCCAGTGGGTGCCATCTCTATCCTGTCTCTCTGCTTCACTTCAGCCAGTGGTCGCCATCTCTGAACCCTCTCTTTGCTGTTCTCCATAGTGCCAGTATCTCCCAGAGGGGAGTTTTTATACATGTCTGGTGCCCTGGCTTTACATCTAGTGCCCCAGTTTTTATGTCTGCCACCAGGGGATACCTCTACATAACTTGGCTCTGTTGGCTAGTGGGGCTTATAATGGAGGAAGAATTCTTAAAAGGCTACTTCCTTCAGGGCACAGCAAAAGGCAATAGACCCAGGCATTCAGTCTTTTCTGTGAAAGAGGCCTATTAGCTTATCATCATAGCTGCAGCCTGAGGGGCAGGCTTCTAGTTAAACACGTCTAAGGGCTGACTGTAATCCTTTCTAGAGACTTTGAAAGACAGGTGCTATCTTCATGCTCTCCCTCTTCCTTGCTCCAGAGTGCCAGTATCTCTGGGAGGGGAGTTTTTACACATATCTGATGCCCTGTTTTGTTTTGTTTTTTTAATTTGGTTGGGTTTTTATTTTTATTTTTATTTTTGGGTGTGTTGGGTCTTCGTTTCTGTGCGAGGGCTTTCTCTACTTGCGGCGAGTGGGGGCCACTCTTCATCGCGGTGCGCTGGCCTCTCACTGTCACGGCATCTCTTGTTGCGGAGCACAGGCTCCAGACGCACAGGCTCAGTAGTTGTGGCTCATGGGCCCAGCTGCTCCGTGGCACGTGGGATCTTCCCAGACCAGGGCTTGAACCCGTGTCCCCTGCATTGGCAGGCAGATTCTCAACCACTGCGCCACCAGGGAAGCCCTGCCCTGGTTTTTACTTCCAGTGCCCAGGTCTTTTCAGCTGCCACCCAGGGTATGTCCCTTGATTACCTGGCTCTGGTGGCCAGGGGGCTTGCATTCCCAGGTCCAACAGGTCTGTAACAATTAAAGAGACAGTTCTTGATAGGCTAACAACCCCCAGGGCACTGCACAGACAGCCCACTGAAACACACCCACCCCCGTCTCTCTGTATCACATTGCTAAAAGGAAGCTGTTTGCCCTTCAAATCTTCTTGCAGCTTCCCACGGGCTGGAACACAGTTGCAATGGTGGTTAGCCAGCTTCAACCATGCCTATGAGGAAAACAAGGAAAAGGTGGTAGAATAAAACAGAAGGAAGCTGCATGATTTACAGGAGCGGAGCTACCTTCCTACCAAAACTGCCCGGAGGCTCCAGACTGCTCTGTGAGAGAGAAATGAACGTGTATCTTGTTTGAGCCAGTATATGTTGGGGTCTCTTTGTTGCAACAGCTTATCCTATAACCTAACTAATATACCTAACACCTGTTTGTTCAACACACAGTAAATTTCTACTATATATTAGATACTATCCTAGGTTCTAGAGATTTTTTTTTTAAAAGAAGAAGAATCAGGCATACTTCCTAGTCTAAAGAACTCTCAACCTAAGAAAGGAAAATTTGACTCAAAAGGTATTTTTTAACCACCTATACTTTCACATGCATTGGTTTATTAATCCTCACCAAAAAAATGAGTTGTAAGTGGTATGATTGTCATTGTACAGCCAAGGTTCACCCATTTATTAGGCAGATATGCCACTGATCATCAGTTTCCTTGGCTATATAGTGGGTTCACTCTGCATTTTTATCATCACCTTTGATCTGAGACTACTTGTTAATTGGTCCTGACCAAACCAGTAAAACCATATCTCCATGGCCACGATTGAGTTTTCCCCCTGTAATAGATTACCCCATAAATGTGTGTTTTGTATTCCAGAATCCCATCTACTCTCCATCTTCCAGCAACAGCTCCCAATTTTCATACTGAATTTTACTCTTCCCTCACTCTTCCCCAATTTAGTAGTCCATGTGCTTGACGAAGACTACACCTTTGTCCTCACTCAGATGTAAAACATACTTCTCAGGCCTGCACCAGTCAGTACATCACATTTTCTTAGCCATGGTGATTGGCTCAGGAATGAGCACAAGACTCAAGTCAGTAACTCTGAGTTCCTGGGGAAGCTGACTTGCTCTTGCTTTTTGGTCTTGAACTTGAGAGGATGGTAGGACTGGAGCACAACTGTGTGGAGCATGATACTGAAGCCACACAGAAGGCAGAGTTAAAAGATGGAGAGCAACCAACCACTTGTGAATTGTTTAGCCTGAGTCCAGCTATGCTTGAAGTCTGGAACCTACATTTGGGCCTTTCAGTTACAGGAGACAATAAACTTCCTCTTAAGCCAGTTTGGGTCAGGTTTTCTGCTACTTGTAAACAAAAGAAGTCCATTCATTCCCTAGAGTCTTAGCCTGTGCTGAAGGTGAGCTATTTCTACTCATTAGTGGAGGAAATATACACCTTTCTAGTCCATTTTTCATAATTTTATTGATTTCCAGAACCTTAAAGATTCTTGATAAACAAAAATTTGTCATGCAAAATACAAGATGCTTTATCAGCAGTAGTAATATACAGTCAATGGCCACCACTTTTAGAGCGATTTTATAACATTCATCTTATTTGATAATTTTGAATTTGCCACAGTTCCTGGCTTGTGTATTTTTAGCAATAGCATTGTTGACTTTCCATATTTGTGTGCTTTGAAATCTAATATTTGACCTAATTGTATCCTCCTAAACCTAAATGTAGTAGAGAATCAGAAAAACTTCAGGCTTCGGGGCAAAACCCCTAATGCATTCAATTTAAAGTCTTCCTGCACCGTCATAAAAAGATAAAACTATTATTTTCCTTAGAGCTAATTTAATAGTACTGTTTTAAACCCCTTTCTCAGGAAACCATCAATTTATTATATTTGTTCAGATATATTGTTATAAAAATGGAGTGGATTAAACTGAATCACAATCTTCCCATCTAGGCTCATGAATTTGGTCTGGAGGAGCTAGCTATATTTTCATTGATTCTACTGAAAATTAATTTTTCTGAAATAAATTAAAGTTTATTTCACTGAAAGCTTTTTTCCACAGGCTTTGTGTAGTACGCACATTTATACATTATGCATCTGTGCTCGTGACTTTCATTTCTCCTTCATGCTATCTCCCATAGATGAAGAAGGTGGAACAAAGGCGTCAGAGCTGTGTGTGAGGGATGCGTGATGGCTGAAAGTGTAGGTGTGCACGTGGGGGCGTGTGTTTTAGACTGTATCTGTTGGTGTGTGGGAACAAAGGTCAAAGAGCAAGGATATGTGTTAGAATTCAGTGGCTGCTCAAAACTCTGCATAATGGCTTTATTTTTTATATCAGTCTTAAGTTAACTCTGCTTTTCTGTTTTTGAGTGTGTGTGTGTGTGTGTGTGTGTGTGTGTGTGTGCGCGCGCGTGCGCACAGATCTCAAATTAACATAAAGCAGATCTAATAGAATCCAGGAAATTTTAGGAAAGGGCTACATAGACCTTGATGTAAAGTGTCATCTGCCACCCTTAAAATGTAGCTGACATTTTACAACTCTATATTACTGTTCTCTAATGTGTTTATTTTCAAATTATTTATATCTTTTTTCCACATACTGGAACTAGAAAATGTCCTTAATACTATCACACACTCACCTCAAATACCCCTATTCTTGTAGCAGTTTTTTTAACATAAATTCTGATGCTATAATTTTTGGAAAGACTGATTTTTATAAACATAATGGGAGTATATTTTTTACCATGATTTTTTTCACAAAAATGCAATACATCAAGGGCACCTGTACAAGAATCAGTATTCTTGGATTCTACTTCTAGTCCTGACACTAACTTGGCACATAATCCTGAGTAAATAATCTTGTGATCCAAGACTCGGATTTCTCATCTAAACTGAGGTGGTTTAATTACATAATCTCCAAGGTCCTTTCAGGGTCCATGACTTCCTAAAAGAGATGTAATTTGCAAATCACAAATATTACCTGGGTGATTAATAGGAAAGAATATGAAGTACTTTAGAAGCCTTACCCAATTATTTAATCTTAATTCTGGGTAACGGATTTTTACATTTAGTTGGGAATAAAAATGTTTGAAGTTATCCGTGAATCTTGCCCTTCTTGTCTTAATTTGAGATAGCCTTAGAGTAAAAAGGATATTAAATAATTACGATGCAATAAACTTTGCAAAGGAAAGGATTTTGTTTTGGTCACTGCTAAATCCCCAGTTCCCAGAGCAACGCCTGACATATGGAAGGACTTAAAACTTGTTAAATGAATAAACAAGAAAATGCCAAGATGGAGGGACTTTAAAACCCAATGGGAAAACAGAGTGAAGGCTTTGCAGGAAGGATGATAACTGAGCTAAGCCTATAGGGGTGAACTAGAGCTTGCCAAGCAGAGAAGGAGGAAAAGACATTCTAGGCAGAGCCAAATGTGTTGTGGCAGAAACTGTGAGTTGTCTTCAATATTCATCCTTCTTCCTTTCCCAGGAACAGAATTCCTATGCCCATGACCACTGGAGTGAAGACTATATTTCCCATCTCCCTGACTAGGTTTTAGCCCACAGGGTTAAGTATCCCTTTGAAGTAGTGTCTTTAAATGGAGGAGGATGAGCTCTTCTTCCTTTCCTTCCTCCTCCTCACTGGCTGGACTGCAATGGATTATGGTGACTTAGAATGTGCCAATTTAACCAGTATGAATTACTTTCCACAGAATTCCCTTTCCTGTATGTTTCCATTTAGGGCAGGCCACAGGGAGATTTTTGTGGGAGATCTAGAGTGCTTCAGCCATTTTGTAGCTCTCACACCTTGTTGCTGATCTGCTGACTCACCTCATTGGTATGAGGCAGCAGCTGGGTGTAAGGCAGCAACAGCTCCATTTTCCCCTGGATTCTCCTTGAGTGGCTGACTCCTGGGCCAGGTGTGAGTGTTTATCTCTGTGACAATGAGCCTTGGCTTCTGCAGGATATTCACACCACCAAGGTTAGAGGCAATAAGAATTGGCAGGGGTTTCAGTCTGTCCTCATGGGGCTCAGACCTCATGCTTTTGGGTTTTAGCTTGTTCTTGATCTCCATCATCCCCTCCAGACTCTGCCTGACTGTTAGACTTCAAGCTCCAGGTTCAGATGTGAAGACAATAGGCTTAAGAGACTTCTTAACCAGCTCTCACAATTCAGGAAGATCAAATCCCTGTATATACATACATGCATACATATATCCATCCTAGTGGTTCTTCTTGTCTGATTGAACTCTGTGCTGAGAGTGGTGTGCTGCCATAACAAATGCCTAAAAGTGTGGGAATAGCTTTGGAACCAAGCAGTGGGTGGTGGAGGCTAGAAGGATTTTGAGAAGCATATTAAAGAAAACCTAAATTGCTTTGAGCAGACTGTTAGTAGAAATCTGAACTTTGAGAATGCTGGTGGTGAAGGTTTGAAGGCAAGTGAGGAACAGTGAAGGAAGGGAAATCCTAGTTATATTGTGGCAGAAATCTTAGCAACACTGTTGTCTTCAGTTAAGTGGAAAGCAGAGAATATGCCTAATGAACTTGATGATCTAGCTAAGAAGCTGTCCAAGCAAAGTGTTGAAGATACAACCTGCTTATAGTAAGATGTGAAAGGAAAGAGATAAATTGAGAGAAGGACTGTTAAACTGATGATTTAAAGAACTCTCAGCCTCTTCAGACAGCAAAAGTTGATAAAATCAAGAAATGGTTTTTCAGTAAAGTTCAGATCCAGGAGAAAAGGTCTAAAGATAAAGCCACAAGTATGACTATAAAACCCTTTGTTAAGATTTTCAAAGGTCAAAAGTAGATCCTCAGAGTACTATTCAATCACACAATGGGCCTTTAAAAAGATGAAGAATGTGCCTCACAGATCCTCTTAATCAAACACTACGGCCTCCAAGAAGTTTAAGAACTTGTCCCTCAGAAGTCTCTGCAGGACAGAAGGTAGAGAAGGGATTTTGTAGATGTTGCTTTTGTCTAATGGATGAACTGCAGTGAGATTCACAAGAGTCCCACACATTTTTTTAGAGAATTTTATCTACTAAAACACTGCCAGCTTGGACTGAAAGGAACAAAAACAGTATAAAATGATGTTGTTTTGATAGTAAAGTATTGGATGGCATGTTCCCCCAAATATCCAGAACTAATGGCTATTTTAAAAATAACTCACTATGAAGATCAAAACCTAACAAACCCAAGCCCACTTTATTAATTTGAACTTAATTTTTAATAAGGGAATTGACAATAGTTGCTGTAACAATTAAATAAAAACAGTTGTCCAATATAAAATGCTTTCTATGCAAATAATAGTCACTCAAGTCCCAAACTACTCTACCTGTCCACTCTTGAATTTACTAAAATGGTTCTGGGAAGCCTTGAATTGGGAGTCAAGAAACTAGTGTTCCAGGCCTAGAGACATCCATCAGCACTGTGACTTTGGGCACACCTATGTACCTTTCTCATCAAATGATTATCAGTCCCAATCCGAGGACCATCATCTACCTTTGCAATACAGCCTGAAATATAATTTCAAGACGAAAAATTATAAAGCTGAGTGTAGTGAGCTGCTTCATAAATGCGCCCATATATTAACATTTTAGTGGCTAAGAAGCAGTGTTACTCTCTCATTGATGTTTTTCAATTCAATTAACTGGGTAATGTAAGTTCTAAGACTTTACATTTCTCCATGAAACCTAAAAAAACTGTTTTCAGCTTGGAAGGGGAAAACTGAAACCTATAAACACTTTTATATTCCTTGATTCCAAGTAAAGTTTGCTCACGTCTGGATTGGATGCTCTCTCTGTCAATGATGCCTTTGAATTCTAATGTTACATGGCTCTCTCCCAATTTTGGCCCAAGACTGGGTCATCTTTCCTCACAGTCTAAGGCTACAGGAACTATTCTTGTCTCACCTGAACAGTTACCTTATGCTTAAACAACTTTCTGCACCTCCTACATTTACCCTTGATGTCAGCACATTCCTGGGCGATCTGGCTAATGGCTAAGTCAGGTTATCACAGTTGAACTAACCTGTCAAACTCAATGAATCTAAGCTGATAGTTAAGGAGTTCAAAAATGGATAGGGCTACTGGTAGTGAGGCAAACCCTCTCCCCTCTTCCTATCTTTCATCACCCAGTACACATAAGCGCACATACTACATAAAATGCAAAAAACACTCTTAACTCGGAAGTCCACCGTGCAAATTACCATTGGCCTTTGGGAATTTTTAACCCTTTTAAAGAAGTCTTTGGTCGTGTAGGTATACAATAGAAACCATTGGCTTTCTGAAGTGGTGTCAGATTAAGACAGATATAAATACAGAGAGGGTATATGTACATTTAACTTATGCAACTTTAGATATACATGAGAGAGGGAAAGAAAGAAAGAACAATTTACAGAGTGAGAATGATTCTGCTCTCCATTCTACTCCATATGCTTAGGCACTGAAGTGATCATCATATGAGAAATGGCTTTCATTCCATCCTTGAGATCCTCATCTTTGTGCTCTCGAGATGGTTGCCAGAGCTGGTCATTGGGTCTTCATACTTTTAACCAGGAGCAGAGGGAAAAGCAAAGAGAAAAAGTACACCTACCAATTGATTTTGCCCTTCCCCTAAAAAAGATGCTCTCCTAGATGTTCCTCCCAATCACTCTGCTGACTTCTTATTGCCTAGAATGGGATCCCATCACTCTGCTTATATGGGAGATCCAGGGATTTTTGCTGTTTTGTCTTGTTTTCTCAAACTGAGATCATTGCTACCCCAATAAAATAAGGGTTCCTGGAGCAAAAAAGAGAATATCGCAAGGCATAATGAGTAAAAAGCAGTCTCTGTCGTGCACCACTTTTTGTTTGTTTGTTTGTTTGTTTGGTACGCGGGCCTCTCCACTGTTGTGGCCTCTCCCGTTGCGGAGCACAGGCTCCGGATGCTCAGGTCCAGTGGCCATGGCTCACGGGCCTAGCCGCTCTGTGGCATGTGGGATCCTCCCGGACCGGGGCACAAACCTGTGTCCCCTGCATCGGCAGGTGGACTCTCAACCACTGCGCCACCAGGGAAGCCCCATGCACCACTTTTGTTTATTCTCACAGCTAGCTACAACTTAGTCATCCCTATATTTGTTTTTAACCCATGAGCAATAGGAAAAAAAGAATTACGCATTCTCTTTCTCACTTTCATAATATACAAAAATGAATAGAGTATAAGCAGCTAAATTAATCATAGTCCATTCATATAATGGAATATTATGTAGCCATAGAAGTTTGGAGAAAAACCTTTACTAACATATAAAATACTCATTTTATATTAAGCTGAAATAAATAAGCTTCCAAGACAAAATGGGTAGTATAATCCTATTTTGAAAAAAAAAATGTTACAAATGTATATGTTACAAAGGTGTGTTATACACACACACACACACACACACGCACGCACACACACGCATAGGAAAAAATGACTGAAAATACACACCAAAATCTTGATAGTGATTAGCTTTAGAATGTAGGATAATAAGAAATTTTAATTTTCCAATTAAATTGAAAAAAATTTTAATTTTCCAATTAATTTTCCAGTTAATTTTCCGAGAGCCCATAAAAGGGCTCTTCTGTATTTTCCAGTGTTTTAATAATAAACTTATTACTTTTGTTTTGAGTAAGCAAATGCCTTAAACTATATTTTAAAATTATTAGCTCCCTTTCAATTAGAAAATATTCTGAGATAAAACCCAGCTATCTTTTTTGCAGCAAACCAATATGAAGTTTCTGTGTATTCTTTAAGATTGTATTTGTTTGGTTATTTGTCACCAAATCTATTGCAACGCATTTTTATTTATGAATTATCAAACACAATCCTAAGTCTTTGAAGGAGATAGAAGAATCATGAGATTCAGTAAGAGTTACTGCTGGTTTCCTCTTTCAAAAATTGGCATTCTTCAAATTATCTCATTATTTGTGCAATTAGTGAGCTCCTGGTATACTGTGAAAGGCTCTCAAATGCTTTATGAATTTCATTCTGCCCATTGAAGATAACTGATGGTATTAGTTATCTATTGCTGAGGAACAAATTAGCTCAAAACTTAAAGCAGCAAATATTATCTCGCTATTTCTCTGGTTAGGAATCTGGGTACAGCTTAGCTAATGTCCTCTGGCTCAGGGTTCCCTGTAATCAAGGTGTTGACCAGGGCTGCAATGTAATAAACTATAGTCATTTTGAGGTTCAGCTGGGGAAGATCTGCTTCCAAACTCACACATAATTGTTGGCAGGATTCATTTCCTCCAGGCTGTTAGACTAAGGACCTCAGTTCTTCTCTGGCTGTTGGCTGGAGACCGCCCTCAGTTTCTTGCAATGAGGGCCTCCTTATAAGACCGTTCATAACGTGGCAACTGGCTTCAAATAGAGTGAGCAAGTGAGAGACCAAGAAAAGGTAAGCAAGATGCAAGCCTTTTGTTGCCTAATCTTGGTGGTGACATCTTATCACTGCTTCTATTCTATTCATGAGAAGCAAATCACTAAGTCCAACCCACACTCATGGGCATGAATACCAGGAGGAAAGATCCTCGGGAGCCATCTCAGAGCTGCCAACCACACTAACCAAAGCATAGTTTTCCAGCATTCTTGTTTCAAAGTTGTATGCAAAGTTCTGCTACAAAGATACAGAAATCTGTTCAGCATCTTTGTCAACATATGCCTCTGTATATTGGGGATAGGTGTAGGCTTTTACAAATCAGTGAAGAGAGTTCCAAGCAGAACTAAACTCAAACTTTTTAAACCCACAGCAAGAAAAACCATGTGGTTCTTCCTGGTCTTCAGGGTAGAGCTGCCCACAAGTGGATGTTATTGTATTCTAGATACTGATTCCCTAGTGGAATGGGGTGTGACGGTGTGCCCCAAGATTCCTGAAAATGACAAACAGGGCAATGTCCTTTACTTCCACTCTGTCAAGATGCAAGAATTGCAGTCCAGGAGGTGCTTTACCACCTGGCATCTCCTTCAGCAGGCCACTTAGAGCACACCAACACGGACTCAACATGAATGATGAGGCTATGGTACTGCTGGGGGAGTATGTGCTCTGGGTGCCCAAATTGCAGAGAGGGTGGGATTGGGGAGATTGGATGGAGGCTTCTGACCTGTGTAGCTCCTGTCCCAACATTAGCCCTAAATCTGTATTTATTTATTTATTTGCGGTACGCGGGCCTGTCACTGTTGTGGCCTCTCCCGTTGCGGAGCACAGGCTCCGGATGCACAGGCTCAGCGGCCATGGCTCATGGGCCCAGCTGCTCCGCGGCATGTGGGATCTTCCTGGACCAGGGCACAAACCCGTGTCCCCTGCATCAGCAGGCAGACTCTCAACCACTGCGCCACCAGGGAAACCCCCTAAATCTCTATTTTTCATATTTATTCAATGTTCCCATCCATTTGCAGTCAATATTTTTTTTTAGGGATATCTAAGCTAGCTGCACGGTAACTACACTACAGTGCATGCATGATAGTAACACACTAAGTGAATTTGTAAATTTTTAATAAAATTCAAAACCATTCATAGTATCACAACAAATGTCAACATTATATTTGTCAGTGAAGGAAAGGAAGAGCTATTAGTCTTTAAATATGTTTTCAACCGCAGTGAATTTTTGAATTGCTATTTTTGAAAGGTTTTACTTTTTCTCTCACCTATTTGTGAACAGTTTCTCATTAATAGAGACTATCAAGAATCAGAAGAGCTCTTAATTGAAGAGCATTGATAAGAATTACATGTAGCTATCTCAAGCATAAATTGCAACAAAAAATGAGTCGTGTATGGAAGCAAGATCAAATTTATCATTAAAATTTCAAAATATTTTATTTGGAAATTTCAGATAAATTCAAGATCTAATAGCTTCCCTTATACTTTGTATTGTACTTCTTTATCATAATTATAGTATAAATAAAATGTGATAGGTGGTTTTACCAAGTCCAACATAGAGGTCCCCAAATCTCCTCTGGTTTATCCCAATTTTAATATATGCTATGACCTTAAAAAAAGTTTGCTTCTCAGCTTTTTACTTAACATTTTATAATCTGCTCTGTGTTGCTTAGATCTGGAGGTCTGCAAATTACATTTCTCAGGCTCTTTGCCAGTGGCTTTCTGTTAGTATCTGCCAATGGCAGGCATTGGGAAAGATCAGAAGGTTGGAGCAAGGGAGAAATGTTCTACTTCGAAATTCAACAGCAGCAGCTACTATGGCAGCAGAGGGGCTGTTCAGCTACAGACTCCAGCAGCCAGGCAGCAGCAGAATCTCTTTGTTGATTACAGCCCTAGCCCTTAATTGATTACAGGGACAACCGTGACAATTCCAGTCCCCAAAGTGGCAGCATCCTGAACTGCCCAGTGGCTGGAACAGGTTCATGGGGTCCAAATAAGAAGAATCAGGAGTTTTCAGATCTTTGTGTATCACATTTTCCTCCTTTTGCTCCTTCAGCCCTTCTGATACTTTGTATTAAATCCCTCATGTTTGAAATACCTACCATGGTTTCCATTTTCCTGACTGAATGCAGAATAGTATATTGAGTTTTATGTGAAGAGGAATTATTTTTCTACTCTGAAAGGCCCTGACAGCTCCTTGGAAAGGAGACATGAAGGTTGGGTTAAATCTGGGTCCATGGGGAGTATTTGAAGACATGTCTCTCCAGGTTGTCCCCTTTTTCCTGAAGCATGGAGAGAGGGCACTGAGGATAGGCTGTGGACAAAGAAAGAAGGATAGTAGCAGCAAATGACTTGCAAATCTACTGAGTGGACCCTTAAAAGCCACTGGCAAGTTCTGATTATCTGGATGGGGACTTCTCCTTCAAAATTGACCTTGGTGTCAAAAAAATATTCCTGTATTGCTGATCTCTCATAGTTGCAATCTCATCTGTTAGTTACAGTCTATACTTTTCTTTGGTGTTTTCTTACTTGGTATTATTAGCAGCTTTGCATCCCATTAGAAAATTATTACCTCTAAAGAGCATGTTGAATCAATTTATCCAGATGGCCTGAATTACAAACATCAAATATTATTATTTCCCCAGAATTAGAGAAAAACTTATATATATTGGTGTGGCCCTTCTCTTGGCTCACCAGCTATTGAATAAGCGAGGTGCTTTCTTCATTCCTTATTTGATCTAAGGTCAGAATAAAAGTTCTTAAAATACACACTATAACTCTAGAGAGAGATAAAAATCACTTCATTTTAATTTATTTATTACTTTTTTTGGTTTTGCTTTTATTTATTTATTTGTTTGTTTATTTTTGGCCGCTCTGGGTCTTCGTTGCTGCGTGCAGGCTTTCTCTAGTTGCAGCGAGCAGGGGATACTCTTCGTTGCAGTGTGCGGGCTTCTCAATGTGGTAGCTTCTCTTGTTGTGGAGCACAGGCTCTAGGCGCGCGGGCCTCAGTAGTTGTGGCACACGGGCTTAGTTGCCCCACCAGCATGTGGGATCTTCCCAGACCAGGGATCAAACCTGTGTCCCCTACATTGGCAGGTGGATTCTTAACCACTGGACCACCAAGGAAGTCCCAAAATCACTTCATTTTTAGACTCTTTCTGTATCAACTGATTAATTGCATTCCAAGATATTTTGTAGCATTTCCAGAAATGTCAGCTATTGGTTAAGATATCATGTGAATTATATTTCACTCTTAAATTCCTCATATAGGGACTTCCCTGGTGGCGCAATAGATAGGACTCTATGCTCCCCATGCCGGGGCCTGGGTTCTATCCCTGGTCAGGGAACTAGATCCCACATGCATGCCGCAACTAAGAGTTCACATGCCACAGATGGGGAGCCCATGTGCCGCAACAAAGGAGCACGCGAGCTGTGACTAAGGAGGCTGCGAGCCGCAACCAGGGAGCCCACCTGCTGCAACTAAGACCCAGCACAAATAAA
Source organism: Lagenorhynchus albirostris (assembly GCF_949774975.1). NCBI lineage: Eukaryota > Metazoa > Chordata > Mammalia > Artiodactyla > Delphinidae > Lagenorhynchus > Lagenorhynchus albirostris. The sequence continues at coordinate 43,614,871 of NC_083100.1, forward strand.
TAAATATTTAAATATATATTTTTAAATTCCTCAAATACTTGCAGAAAAGGCAAATATGCCTATATTAATTACCTTCACAACTTAATGTACATTTGCTTATGTGCAAACAAGGTTTGCTGTGCAAGAACACAACAACACAGCAGACTCAAACTGCAGCCTCATGCCCTGCATCTGCTTCATAATGCCCTGGAGTGATTGCTAGAGAGTATCACAGGTTTTCTCCACTTCCTCTTTGCCTCTACCTCCCCTGGAGCCATGTGAGAATGGAGAAGTGTTCAAGGTAAAGGCTTATTCCTGGAGAACCAGGGTAGGCATAGAATATATCAGCATGGCTGAGAAGAAGAAAGCAATTAATTATATATCCTTTCTCCCCATTTATTTTGACTTTCATTGAAATGAAATTTCCACAGGGGAAAGTGCATTTTGCTTTAAACCCCAAACTGTCCATTCCTAGTAGTGGGCTGGTGATTGGATATGAAACATTATACTCAGAGCTAGCATGTGAACTGCAGCCCTTCTTTACCTCTGTTTTGTGGGGTGTGTGGGATGTATGTGAAATAGCAATTAATGATGCTCAGCTTGCCTTTTGGAGTCATGGTATCTATATGTTTTTAATGGCTTTCAATGTAGTGATTTCCAGTAAGGCTTGTTTGCAGAAGTAGAAAGAGAATCCATTGTAAACACAAAGGTCTCAGTTGATGTTAATCTTAATGCAATCATATTAAAGTTATGCAGGGAAAGTTTACAGAATACTAGCCCAAAGATTTATCGTATAACATCAAATCTCTATCTTCCTGGGCTCTCTTTCTTTACTAATTCAAGTTCAAAGATCTTATTTAATCCAAAATTGTATAAATATCCTTTTGCAATATGCTTTCTTTCTGAGACTTACTCTGTGTCCTATTCTTAAATTTATGCTTGATGCTAATATGCATTTGACCATATTTCCCGAAAATCTTTCTATAGTTATTTTTATGCCACCACCCACCACCTTCCTTTATGTATTTCTTGTACTCCTGTTTTTCTGCTTGGATTGCTCAAGAGTCTGTTGTGACAGCAGAAATGAGCTGAGAACTTCACATACTTAAGGTCACTGCCACTGAAAGTTCTGCATTATCAAACTGGATCTGTCATCACTAGGGGAAAAATATTTTGCCTCAACCTGCCTGCAGCCCAGCCTAGACTTTGAAGTGTCTTTCTAATCATATAGGATCTCAGAAGGTGTGGTTTGAATGTACAACCAGCAAATAATAACAAAAGTCTTCAGGGCCTATCTAAATATGCTGCCTTCTTTAATGAAAATGATTGATTCCCTCTGGAGAATCTCTAGGCTAGAGGGGCAGCTAAACTACCAGGACCTTGCCCTGCTCATGAAATTCACCTTTCAGCACAACTGAAAAAGTCTTTTGATTCAAGGCAGGGATATCACAAAGGGGAAACAAAAGGGAGATCAAAGAGGGGAAACGAAACACACAGTCCTGAAAGGAGCTCACACACCTCAGTGTAAGGGGACTTGCTGGGGCATAGGATGAAAATATTAAGATGTTCTACATCTATTTTTTTACCTCATCCTTTGAACATCTTGTGTATGTTCTGTGATGTACAGAAAATGTCAGTGTAATGTACATGTATGTAATATATACATTAGTACACGCAGAGTTGAAGATACATGTTCAAATTTGTTTTGTGGTACATAATCCAGAACATTTGGAGACCACTGGTCCAGAGTATACAGCTTATAAACCATGGATGGTTTTCTATCCCATAAAGAATAAAAATTCTTGCTTAAGAATTTCCTTTCCCTTAGTCAAATCTGTTGATCCAGGTCAAAGGAGAAAGGAGGGGAAGGCTTGTTATTATTTTTGGAGTCACACATCAGAGGGAGGTAGGAGACACAGTAATCTATTTTCGCTGTAGAAAAGAAGACGGCAAAATTTTAATTCTGCCTTGAGAGAGATTGGGAAGGTTTTATGGAAACGGATTCTCAAAAGAAGTTTAGCATTGAAAATGGTAATAGAATCTTGATAAGAGAAGATGAGCAAGGGACTTTTTGAGAGGGAATTAACAGCATAGACAAAGGAAAAAGGAGATAAAAATGCAAGACTTTTTCAGCGAGCAGTGTGAGGTTCCATATGGCTAACAATTATAGTACAATAAGTGAGAGAGAATCAGACAGGCATGTGGCTGAGGTCAGTTCATGGAGGCCTTGAAAGCCTTGCTAAGCAGTTTAACATTATTCTGAAATCAATGAGAAAAAAACCTGAAATTGTTTTGATTTTAAAAGTAGAAACTCATTTATTCCAAGATTTACATTAGGAAGATGAAGTTGGCAGCACTGTGTATCAGTGTGACTGGGAAAAGAACAGTTAGGGGAACGATTGTCCGGAGGAAAGTATGATGGCCTAAATTATAAAAATAATGGTGGTGAGAATGCAGAGCACACATTCAGGAGATGTTATAGAGATATATTTGGAAGCACTATCAGCCAACTGGATGGGAGAATTTTGATTCTGAGATTATAAGATTAGGGGACGGGAAGAATGGTGGTACCATTGACTGAAATCGAGCTTCAAGGAAGAGTAGTTCTTGGGTTAGCGGTGAGGAGGGGGGTGACTTAGGTTTTCTGAATGATGGAGATTTGCATGCAGGAAGTTTGGGGGATTTTGGTGATTTTCTAGGAGGACTAACAGGACTTGGTATATAGTTATACTCACAGATATAATTAATCACAGTAAAAGGATATAAGAAAAAATTAGCAAAGGGAAAAAGGTACGTGGGACAAAGCCTGGAGGAAATCAGGCACAAGTTTCCAAGAGTGTTCTCCCAGCGGAGTCACACAGGAGTTGTGAGGCAACATGCATGCAATGTTGCCTACCAGGGAAGCTCATTAGAGACTCAATGCCCAGGGTTTTATTTGTGGCTGGTCACATAGGTATTCTTGACCTAGCACGTACAAAATTTCAGAGTCCCAGAAGGAAAACAGGTGTTTAGCATAAACCACCTCGTCTTTACAAACAGTCTGGGCACTGTGAGCTGCTCCTGTCAGTTCTGGGAATGGTATAAACCCAAGTTCCCAGGTACCAGCCAAGGGCCAAACTTCTAAGCAGATGTTTTGAAGGATAGCAGCCTCAGGCTGCTATGCCAGCTCTTTTCTGCACAGGTGGAATATCACCTATGTAGAGGAAAGGGAAGCAGGACTGGGAAGAGAGAAAATTTAAACCATGAAGCAGTTGCATCAAAGGCCTCAGCCAATCCCAAAGGTAGCTCTGAAGCTGGGTGACCCTTCAGATCTATCCTAAATCAAGCCCAGGGTGCCAGAGTTTCCTGCCCCAACATTGACCAGGCATTGTGAGCTCCCTTCGGCTGAGAGCAGTTCTTAGAGAAGGAAGGAAGGGAGGGAGGAGGGGAGGGAGGAGGAAGGAAGGAAAAAATTGAGCCCTCTGTAGGCAATCTCCCAGAAAGCTGGGTCAGTGAGTGTTCTGTCCTATGGTCAGCACACACCAGCATCCACCTCAGAGGACAGGATGAATTGAGTGCTCTTGGTTGTATAAATGGCACCATTCCTTTTTTGCTCATGGGATCTAGCCACTTTGAAAATGTTAGAATTCTAATAGCAGAAACTGAGTTCCAGGGGGTCTAAATACAAGCATATAATGGTATATAGGTATATAAGACAAGCTATAAGCATATGTAGAACAGAATGTTTCTAAAACATCTTGGCACCTAAGAGCCCTCAGAACAGCCCTGACTTTTCTCTAGAAAATTGTATGAGTAACTTTACCAATAAGGTACTGGCATTTGCCTAAATTCTATTAACAACCCCCCATTAGCCACTTAGAGGAATGCTGCATTGGAATGCTTTCCCCAGGACAAAGGAATCTGCTCCACTGGCAGACAGAAGTAGCATCCTATCCTTTTTTTTAAAATAAATTTATTTATTTATTTATTTATTTTTGGCTGCGTTGGGTCTTCGTTGCTGCGTGCGGGCTTTCTCTAGTTGCAGCGAGCAGGGGCTACTCTTCATTGTGGTGCGCAGGTTTCTCATTGCAGTGGCTTCTCTTGTTGCAGACCACGGGCTCTACACGCGTGGCCTTCCATAGTGGTGGCTCGCGGGCTTCAGTATTTGTGGCTTGTGGGCTCTAGAGCACAGGCTCAGTTATTGTGGTGCATGGGCTTAGTTGCTCTGCGGCATGTGGGATCTTCCCAGGCTGGGGCTCGAACCCATGTCCCCTGCATAGGCAGGCAGATTCTCAACCATTGCTCCACCAGTGAAGTCCCAGCATCCTGTCCTTTAAATGAGAAAGAAAGAACCCAGTTTCCAAGTAATTATACTCACGATGATAATCACACATCATTTTGCTTGACATCTTGGTTTTCACATCTCTTTTACAGATTTTAGGTCTTCTGATCTCATGTAAATTTCAGCAGGCAGTGTTACAGTTCTTATAACTGAGGAAATTGAGACTTAGGGGTTACACAGGATGAGCCCAACATTCCACTACCAGTAAGTAATAGATGCGGGCCTGAGATCTGATTAGCCTGATCTCCAGCATTCTTTCCACTACCCCACATCTCTGCATTATCATCAGATCCCTGTCCTAGAAGACAGAACCAGGGTACTGCATGTGCTTTAAAAATAAATAAATAAATAAAATAAAATAAACAGGAAAAAAATTTTTAATTAAAATAATTAACATTAAAAAAAATTCTACTTTGTTTTATTTGGGGCCAAATTGCCGGAATTACTAGCAAATGAGAGACTAACGGACATAAACTTAATGAACAAGGAGATTGTGGAGGTCTGTAAACAGCAATTCCTGCTTTGGGAATTCAAATATTCTGCTGTATGAGAAAGATTCTGTTGGTTTTGGAAAGACCATGAATCATTTCCTGAAAGAGCAAAATAATGGAAGCTTTTCATTCCAAGTTTCCAAGAAGTGTTGTCTAAAAGCAGAAGACACTTGGAACGCCACGCCATTTGTAGAGAGGCCTTAGCTGTGTCCTGGTCAGGATTGGACCCTTCCTCTTAAACCCTGGGCAACCACTTAAGAAGCATCTATGTACTGGCAGGGTCTTCTTCCTCCCAAGTGGTCATGCAGTTAAGGGAGAAGATTCATTTCTTTTTGTTCTCACAGGTAATACTGGTTGGGAATGCATTACTTGGATAGTCAATGGGAGGTATCAGAGCCTGGATATCCAATTTTCAAAATGGTAGTAAGTGTCCTTTTACCAGGGAATTTCCAGTGAAGTCAGCATGTCTGCTGTCTTTCTCACTGATAACCCCACAAGAAACTCAGAAGTGCAAGATTCATGTTTGCATCTGTGAGATTTAAGTGGAGTAGATGCTTGTTAGCACCAATAAGCCAGAAAGCAGTCAGCATTTCCACTGTAAACCTCTCATGTTCTCCCTCAGTCTTTAGCCCTTTGTAAGTCAACCATAAAAATTCACCACAAGTTGAAACTTGAGTATATTTTTTTTAGGCTGGGAACCTTTTTTCTCAAATGATAGAGTGGAGATCACTCTGACCTTTCCCAGTGAGCTGCAGGGAAGGAGAGTGGCTGTGAGATGTACAACACAATAAAGGGTTCTGTCTCCAAGACTGAAGTTGGGTATGAATTGTGTCCTACAGGAACCATCTCTTTGAGTTTCACCCAGAAGACAGAGAAAATTATGAGGATTCTGTAGATCCCAGAACAATCTTTTTCCCAGAAGCTCTGGAGCTGTGTAGAAGTGGGTAGCAGTTGACAAAGACAGTCTCTGATTTGTTAAAGACAATCTCCAATTTCTGTCACATTACCTTTGCTGATAATCAAAAATAGCTTTCTCAGTTTGACTCAAATGATCTATTTGTATTTTTGTGTTATTTTCTTACTGGGGAGAAGCAAAAGCTCAAGCTGTATTGATTACAATTGGCAAGTTAATTGAGCTTCTTAACATTGTTGAGATCTTCCTTGCTTTTTTGAACAAAAGAATAGCAGGATGTAATAGGTGATCACGTGACAAAAAGTCACGTGCTCCATAGGGTCAGTTGTTCAAAGGCAAAAACATAGACTAAAGCGTTCAGATGTGCTCTGTTTATGTAACCATGTTCAGCTGTGTCTTTTTATACTGATAGTTGTCTCCTGTGCCTCACACACCAAGACGATGCCTAATGAGAGGAAGAATGGGACTCCAGATCCTCTCAAGATTTCTACATCAAATACACCTCTAAGTGGCTGGTAAGGCTTTAAGAGCCTTCTGGCTAAGCTGCCTGCCTGTATCCTTAAAGCTAGATAGACCATTTGTTTCTTATGGTGATACATATACAAGCTTGATCAGTTGCCTGCAAACCAATGAAGTGAAGCTGTATGTTTTCATTGCACCAGGTTATGGGGCATTAGAGTCACAAACACTCTGTCCACACATCCCAAAACTGAAATGCTTAATTTAGTACTATTACAAAAATCACAGGCTTTGATCGTAACACCCTGGCAGTGTATTTGTGAAAGCTGAGTAAAATAGCAACTTTTAATTTGGCAACCAGCTTTTGTATAATGACACTAAAGCATTTTACAAGTTCACTCATTTCAAGAAAAGCTTGATACTTAATAAGTTATAGATTCTTAGAGTTGTAAGGAATCTATTTAGCCTAAAAATGTTGGGATGTTCTTCAAACTCTAATGACTTTCACCACCTGTTCATTTCAGCCAACCCACCCAGGGTGACCCTATGCATCGTCTCATCATCTGGGAGTGCTCCAACTCAGAAACCTTAAGAGTCCAAATCTTCTCTCAGAAAACAACCTTCAAACATTTCCGCTGGCCTACAGCTGCTTTTTCTTTGTTTTGTTTTGTTTTTACCATCTGGCTCTTGGCCTTCCATGATATCTGCTACCTTATCAGCACTCCCTGCCTTGCCCTTTACATTCCATGCTGACATGCTTGGAATCCCCACCCCACCCCCATCCCCCCAAAGCAATGTTTTGTCTTGACTAGATGACTTTGCCCCTGCGGTCATTCAACTACTCAACGGGTATTTATTGAACTACCTCTCTGTGAGTTGTTGGCCGCTCTGTCTAGAACGTCAGCCTCTTCTCCCACCCGATGGTGCTTCTTCCTTGTAATTCCTACACATCATTTAAGAAACAGTCTTGGAGACACATCCTCTAAGAAGCCTCTCCTGACCGTCTCCTCCATTCCACTCTTCCCCTGTCATTATGCTAAGTCACGTGTCCCCTAACAATTTGTGCATATCTGCATCAATGAATCAGTCTGTAATTGTTTGTTTCAACTTCCCCCACTAGACTAGCATACTTACCTTTGGGGTGAATACAAGGCAGTGGTTAGAGTTAGACAACCTATTGTCACACCCTATCTCTACTGCTTATTAGCTGTTAAGATCTTAAGCAACTTCTAAGCCTCAGTTTCCCCATCTATAAAATTGAGTTACTAATAGGGATTGTATGTAAAGCACTTAAGCACAGTAATGCAAAATATTGGATTGGCCAAAAATTCGTTCGGGTTTTTCCATAAGATGTTATATGCAACATCTTTCCATAAGATGTTGAATAAATAAATGTCATAGGAACACCCTTAGAAGACTCACTAAAAGGAAAATATTTATCCTTTAAACACTTGTAGTGATAAGGAGCTTGTTCCATTTCTAGGTAACTCTAATCATAGTGTAACTCAAACTATATGGCTTGACTCACACTAGTTTTATTGGCATAAATTAGCCCCTCACCCCAAGGGTCCCCTGCTATGCTTAAGAATTTTGACACTCAGGCTCCCCTGTCGTGTGTTTCAGCAGCCAGTCCCTCAAGTACTCCCATTTTGGCCACTACCTCTGATGTAATCGGCTATTGTGAGATGGTCACTCTTGGGCAAAGCTCTTCTCAGCTAGTGCCCAAGGCTGGCCACTACCAACATCACTGCAGCCTCAGGACAGCAGTCAAGACCCTCCTCTGTACGGCTTTGCCCCACATGTAGTTGTGGACTTTTCTCTTTAATTTTCTCCAGTACATCAGAAGTCAAAATATACGAGATGTTGATCAAATCTTAGGAAGGCTCAGGGACAATGAAAGGAAAGGGCACACAGAGAATGAGTCGATTCCCGAGCATAGGCTCAGTCACTCCCAGGAGGAAGCTCGCCATTCCTGGGGGCCCACATGCTCCGGGAAGCACTTCAGGGCCTCAGGAGGTGCCCTTCCTGGGAGATCTACTCAGACTGACTCCAGATCCCAGAGTTCTAATTTCCTGCCCCACTGCTGACCTCTTCTGAGGACAGCTGGCAGTGAGCAATTCCAGCCCCTTCAGAGGAAACCCCACCCACATTACACAGTGATTCATCACCGGTGCATTTCCCCAAAGCTGTATCGTTCAGTCTTGCCTGCTGCCACTTTGTTGTTAATGAAAATAGTAGCTACCAAGTCTAGTGTATCAAGCAATCCTAGTGCACAGGAGAGTCAAACATGAAATGCTTTTACATTTCTGTAGTCACTGCCTTTAACTCTGCAATGTTCACAATCTCCTAGTTGTGCCCACCCCACCCCACCCGCCAAGAACATCTCAGGCAGATCTCTCAGAGGGTTCCCATCACTCTCAGGAATACAAAGCCCATTCAGCCTAATACGATTTAAAATGTCAACCTTGCTTCAATACAATGACCACATCCCCTCTCTCCCAGCCCTGGCCAGTCGCCGCACCAGAGAGACTTAGAGCGCAGAGGTGCTTACCAGCTCCTGGGCATTCCTACTCTCTGTGTGGAGACAAGGAAGAGGGACAGGAGAGACAAACAAGTGTTCCTTATCTGCCTGGGGTGTTGAAGGCCTCTCTGGCCAGTGCTGGCTGGCTGTTGGCTCTCTCTCTGCGGCAGACATCCAAATCTGCCTCCTTTGTTGGTGCTTTCGTGAATTTTCCAGAGGCCTCATAGAAGACCTCCTACTTCACCATCTTCACCATCTGCTCCTACCCTTGGTGATTCACCCCACTGCTTCTTGTTACCAGGTCTACTTTCCTGGCAACCAGTTATCTTGGATGGTATGGTATACTGGTGAGACAGCCTCAAGCCTGGCTGCCTTCCACAGCATCCCTTTGATCTGCAATAAAATCCCATATTCGTCACCAAATGCTAAATGTGGGACATGAAGTGGCTTCACTCTACCCCTTCTCTCTGCTCTGCCTTCTCCTTCTAATTGTCTGTTCCACTTATTAAATTGGACAGAGGTAAACCAGCCCATCTGTGGTATAAGCAGACACCCAATTGGTGAATGAGGAGGGAGCAAGAAAAGCATCTCATCACAATGCAGCCCCTCAAGGATGCAGATGACTTCCCGGAATTCTCTCCTCCTGATTCCTGTCTACTTATCTAGACTGGAAGCAGGTGGCAGATATGAAGGCTGCAGAAGCAAAGCAAGTTCAGCTACTTCTTGATAAGCCCTGAAAAGAATGTCTGATCCCTGGTCATTTATTATTTATTTTTTGGTCCTTGATACTTTGCTCTCAGTTTTGGATTCCAGTTGCTAATTCTGCAGCAACAGGAAACCTTCCCATGAACATTCCAGGCATTGTATTAGGGCCTTTATATATATGATCTCATGTAAGCCTCAAAACTCTATATTATTACCTATATTTTATTGGTGAAGAAATAGTAACTCAGAGAGGATAAGTACATTTCTCAAGATCACACAGCTAATAGTGGTAGATCCAGAACTTAGACCCAGTGCATCAGACTCTAAAGCCCTGGTTCTTCTTCCTTTAGGCCAATGGCCCACAATCTCCTGGGAAGATTTTAAACTAAAATACCTGGGCTCACTCCCAGTTGATAATGATTTAATATGCCTGAGGTTGTCCCCAGGCAAAGATAGGGTTGTAAGGCTCCTCAAGTGAATCTAAGATGCACCCAGCATAGAGAACTACTGCTTTAGGTGAAGTGCAGCTTCTTAGCCTTGTTCCACCCACTGCTGTGTTGCACTGATGATGGTTATCTATTCTGCAAGCTCGTCTGCTCTTATAAATCACCACAGTGGATCTCAAGCATTTTATTTTTCAGCCCCCTCTTGAACTGCCCACTATTTTCCAGTTGGAGAGAGATCCTAGTTCTCCATCAATTTTGAGGGCATTTGTGATTGGCTTACTCTGAGTCCATGGAATAATCAAATTCTTCCTGACTTGGGTCACCAGCTTTGTTTACTCTCTCAGATTTTCTCTGGTGATCCTTTCAGGCAACTATACCCCCTGCCTCTGTTCTCTGGAAGGGTCTCTCTGAATGTCCTCATTAGTAATAAAACTAACATGCCTAAAGCCCCAAAAGGCCAAGTGGCAGTATTCACACCTCCGTACCTCCCACAATCATTCTAGAGAGTGCTATCAATCAGGCAATGGATTCACCTGAGCTAAGATATGGCCTTGGCATTCTCCTCAATGCAGTGCCACTCAATGCAGGTGGCCACTACTAACCAACTGGAACTGGCATGGAAAATAAAACCTACCAGGCTTAAACTCACAGTGTAAATGGCTGCAATAATGTCCAATGAGGGAAGATGAAGAGCATCATTCTTAATACCTCAGATCCTATTTTTTTACACCTTCCTTATAAGGGGCCCTCAAAACAGAGAGATAACATGCCTTGTGATAATTAAGTTCAGATGTGATGCAACCAGTGACTGTTTTCCATCACCCAGGTCATTCACTAACCTTGCAATAACACTGACCCTCATATTACTTGATTAAACTTTTTGGACTCTGCTTATAACATAAAAGTGGGGTTTTGCTCTACATTAAACTATGGTTTGCCTATTGTTTTTGGCTGAACGTTTTTGTCCCCCACCAAATTCATATGCCCCTAACATCCAAGCAGTGGTATTTGAAAATGGAGTCTTTGAGAGGTAATTAGGTTTAGATGAGGCCATGAGGGTGGGGCCTCTATGATGAGATTAGTGCCCTTCAAAGAAGAGAAAGACAGAGCTCTCTTTCCATGTAGATGCACAAGGAAAGGCCATGTGAGCACACAGTGAAACAGTGGAGGTCTGCCACCTAGGAAGTGTGCTCTCACCAGACACAGAATCAGCTGGCACCTTGATCTTGGACTTACTGCCTCTAGAACTATGAGAAATAAATGTCTGTTGTTTAAGCCACTCAGTCTATGGTATCTTGTTATAGCCGTCCAAGCTAACTAAGATATTTTTGCCCACTTACACAATACTTGAGAATGGGTTAAGACCCCAAAATAAAATTTAACAAATTAAGGGCTGAAGGAAGCTTTTATCCATCCTTTTTGTTCTTTCTCTTTCTACCCATCTCTTTCTAGTCTTATTTTCTTTAACAGAAGAATTGATATTAAATTCTCAATTCTTGTATATTAAGGTTAAGAGGTGAAAAGTTATATTCTCTATTCATAATATATTCAGCTTTAAAAAATATGCATAAGAAAAAAAAAACTATGAAATTTAAAAGTCACACCAGCATGCAAGCAGTTGCCTTTTTAGGCTGATGGAGTTAGAATTGATTTCTTTCATCTCTAGTTCCTACATTTTAAAAATATAATGTGGGTCTATTATTTGATAATGAGAAAATTGATGATTCATGTTTTGAAATGTCAAAAGTTTAAATTAATAAAATTAGTATTATCTTTAAAAAGAAGACAGATTAAGTTACTTTTTATAGATGTTCTCTCCTTGTAGGGTTTTATATAAAATAATCTCTGTGTGATATTGAGACAACAGGAATATTGAATTTCAATTTACAAGGAATGATTAGATTAGTTTACCAGGGTTTCCTTTTTTTTTGGTGAGGGGGTGGCTGCGTTGTGTCTTCGTTGCTGCACACGAGCTTTCTCTAGTTGCAGCTATTGGGGACTGCTCTTTGTTGTGGTGCGCAGGCTTCCCATTGCAGTGGCTTCTCTTGTTACGGAGCATGGGCTCTAGGCGTGGGCTTCAGTAGTTGCAGCATGCAGGCTCAGTAGTTGCGGCACGTGGGCTCTAGAGTCCAGGCTCAGTTGTTCTGGCGCATGGGCTTAGTTGCTCCAGGGCATGTGGGATCTTCCCAGACCAGGGCTCGAACCCATGTCCCCTGCATTGGCAGGGAGATTCTTAACCACTGCACCACCAGGGAAGTCCCTACCAGGGTTTCATTTTGAGGATTCTGAAGATGCTGCTGAAGAGCTTAAAAAATAAGTAAATAAAAAGATTTTCTTTTAAAATAACATGAGTATAAAAGTTGAAGAAACAACTATTTCTACCAAAATTTTTTCTTGGCTTTACAGTAGGTCAGATCTGGTTTAAATCTTTGCTTGGCCAATATCTGCTATATTTCACCACAGGCAGATTATACCTACTCTGGACTTCTATGTCTCCATTGCTAAAATAATCTCTATCTTGCAAGCCTATTGCACAGTGGAAAAAAATATGTATTTAAAAGCACAAACTGTCTCATTTAAACATGTGCCTGAATATAGTTCATTACAGTTGAGATTCTTAGATTAAAATCTAATGTTCTGGGCTTCCCTGGTGGCGCAGTGGTTGAGAGTCCGCCTGCCGATGCAGGGGACACAGGTTCGTGCCCCGGTCCGGGAAGATCCCACATGCCGCGGAGCGGCTGTGCCCGTGAGCCATGGCCGCTGAGCCTGCGTGTCCGGAGCCTGTGCTCCACAACGGGAGAGGCCACAACAGTGAGAGGCCCGCGTACCGCAAAAAAAAAAAAAAAAATCTAATGTTCTTCTAATTTTCTAGCACGGTTCACTGATGAAAAATCCTTTTAGCATGTATCATGAAGAGCTGTCTGCTGTACTTCCTCATCAAATTTATTCATTTTAATTTATTTTAACTTTTTATTTATTTATTTATTGGCTGCGTTTGATCTTCATTGTTGCATACAGGCTTTCTCTAGTTGCAGTGAGTGGGGGCTACCCTTCGTTGCGGTGCGCAGGCTTCTCATTGCGGTGGCTTCTCTTGTTGTGGAGCACGGGCTCTAGGCATGCGGGCTTCAGTAGTGTGGCTTGTGGGCTCAGTAATTGTGGCTCATGGGCTCTAGAGCACAGGCTCAGCAGTTGTGGTGCACGGGCTTCACACAACTCCACAGCATGTGGGATTTTCCTGGACCAGGGATTGAACCCGTGTCCCCTGCATTGGCAGGTGGATTCTTTACCACTGTGCCACCAGGGAAGTCCCCTCATCAGATTTTTAAACTATCAGAATTGTACTGAAACATTTCTCAAAGAAATATACAAAATTTAGGTTGCAAAAACACATCATTGAAGGAAATGGCATTTACACATGAAGTTGGTGAATATATCTTTTCTGAGAATCCTAACTTCAGTATAATTAAATCTTTAGTGTAGTAAAGATTGGCTTCTCTATAGTACTAGATGAAACAAGCAAGGAGGCTCTTCCCCCTTCTGACTCCACCTCTGAAATGTCCTGGAGAATCTCCTTGCCCAAATTTTACCCAATATTGGCAGTTCCTGCCCAAGCTCTCAGTGACCCCCAGCATTCCCTTGACTCATGATTTATTATATTTCATACATTAGTCTCTCTCTGGTTATTATTATTCTAAAGGTACATTAGAGGACAGTAGAAACCAGAGGATTTCTGGGTTTATTTTCATCTCTAAGACTTGATGACTTCTTAAGAAAATTGTGGTTGATTGAATAGCTGGAGAAATGGGCAGGTCTCATCTAAACTGGATTATAAGTCCTTGGGGATGTGTTTTCCTAGATACACTTCTTGTCATTTTCTGTGTTTTTGAAATGAATGGTATTAAATTTAAAGCAAAGAAATGTAAATGAAAATGTCTATTCTGGGACTTCTCTGGTGGTCCAGTGGCTAAGACTCCACGTTCCCAATGCAGGGGACCCAGATTCTATCCCTGGTCAGGGAATTAGAGCCCACATGCTGCAACTAAGAGATCACATGCCGCAACTAAAAAATCCCACACGCGGCAACTAAGACCCAGTGCAGACAAATAAATTAATTAATTTAAAAAAAAAAGTCTTTTCTGCCATAGTGCAAAAATTGTACTCCTATGGAAAGCTTATGTTACCAAAAATTTTGTCATAAACTTAATTGTTTCCATGTGAGGTGAGGTTAGGATCTAGAGAGTCTCTTATACACAATTCTTATCACTTTCATTGTTATTACAAGCTAAACAAAATTGGTGTAAGTGATCAACAAAAGACAGCAGAGTTAAATGAGGAGCCAGCCACACAAAGCAGCAATGTATTCCTAGACTGTGTGAGCCACAGCATTTTCATTTTTCTTATTTTGGTGCCAGTTCTTGATTGAAATTGTTATAATCAAAGGAAACCTGTGTCAAGCAAAACATGTTCCCTAATCAGTCAATTGTCTTTCAAGCAATTCATGTTAACAAAACTTGCTCTGAGGAAGACATGTCTGTACTTAATACCCTGAGTGGAGTTACTGTCTACCTCATTCCAATCTTTTAAAAGAACCCAACCCATTCACTGAAGCTCTTCAGAATTCTTGATTTTGACTCTGCCCTATTTTTGTTCCACACCTTCACCCTCAGTCTCCCCTCAGGCCCCCACGCTGGCATCCCAATTTTGGATTTAGCATGTCAGAAACCTCTTCAGGACAGAATTCTCAGCTCCTACAACCTGGTCTCAACCATCCCAGCCATGGCTAAGATGAGATGCTTTGCCCCAGAGCACTGGCCACAGTATGTGAGATCTGCCCAGCTGTGCCCAGTTCTCACCTCCTAGGGGAAGGATGCTGTATAGGGGTGACCAGTAAGTAAGAAACACACAAGCAACCTCACTTCTTTTTTAGTGTATCCTGTGGATACTCATTGATGCGGATGAGCAGAGCAAGACAAGATTCTTGTACCTCTGGGAGGTTTGACATAATCTAGTTTGGAAGAAAAGGTTTGCACTAGACTAAGATTTCTTCTCATCTGGTGATTTCGTAACTTATTCTTATCAATGCTTGCAGCTACAGAACAGAGTTATTTTGAGCGAGGAGTTGTAGTTTACAGCTCAATTCCTTCAGTGTGAGCAAGCAGTGCTATTTATAGTTATCTCATTTTATTGCTTTAATTTCTGTATCTGAAAGAATCTGCTCTAATTGTGGGCAATTATCAGGAGGGAAATGTGCTCTCATGCTCCTCAGGAGATTTGTTTGTGGCCTATGATTTTCAATAGCCCATTTATTCCTCAGTGGGTAGAAAATCAATTTTATGGATCTTCAAACATACATAATAACCATCATAAATAATAAAATTAAATATTAAGGTGGCATTAGCACTTTATACATTTGCTTTAATGACTTTTCTTTTTTATCTATAAAAGTTACCCATGTTTGTACTATGTACATACTTCCAAGGGTATTTCTAGTATAACACAATACAAAGAAGAGCGTTGACCCACTCTATGGATTACTAGGAGTAACCAAGACTGGTTAATGGCACGGATGGGAGACACAAGGCCTCAAGCAACAGAGAAGACCCTCTAAGGCATAAGAAATGGAAGAACTGAATTTCTTCTGACCTCAGACGACCTTAAGGAAGCATGATCTGTCTAAGCAAAGTTTACCAGCTCTATCAAGTATTTGATATGTATCTTTCCAATCTAGCTTTCTCACTGACATATAGTTATATTTCTCAACCGAAAGTTGAATGAGAATATCATCTTCTCAAAAACTGGAAGTGCATTTTTGTTGCTTATAGAATAAAGTTAGGAATCCCTAGCTGGCTTCTTTACCCATATTGTTTTTCCGGCAATGCCATATTCTCTAACATTTTAGGCCTTGCTTTTGTAATTTCATCTGACCCTAATGCATTGTCCGCCTATCAAAACCCTGCCTCACATTGAAGGATATTAAATGACACCACTCCCAAGAAACCTTTTCTGATCAAAATCAACCTCCTCAATTAAAATCAACACCCCTCCAACCTTTCAAAGTAGTTATTTGATACAGTATATCATGACTAGTTACTGATATACTTATATCTCCCATTAACATCTATACTCCTGGATTTCAGATTGTCTCATTTATCTGTGCATATCCCACAAATTCCACATGTATCTACTATGCATAAGAAGAAGTTATGTAATTGCTATGTGAGCACAATACTGAGAGATGGAATAAACTAGAATATCCCTATCATTGTCCCAATCCTATCAAGGGGAAACTTGGAATCCAAAGAATCTGATCAAAGCCTGAGCCACCCCTCTTAGACAGCTGGTGTGGTGGCTCATATCTTCAGTCCAGGTCCAGTAAAGAAACAATCGTTCCTTGGCACAAAAAAACAGCAGGTTCCATTTTTTTAAAAAAAGGATAAGAAAAATAGTGGTAACAGGAGAAATATACTTTCTTCAGTGTGAGTTTAGATTATGTTGTCTCAGACAAAAAGTAATGCTTGCATTGGTGAGGTGTGATTACTTGCTGGCTAACCAGTGGGAAAATCTACTGCGGTTCTCATGGTCAGGAGACTGAACTGGGATTACAACAGCCACTTTCACTCTCATTTAGGGGTCTGGATCCTGTCCCTTCCCTCCAGAGCTGACTGAATCAGAATTAGTACCACAAAGAACACGTTGTCAAAGCCTGAGGATGTCAAGTTTTCAAGATTTAAAAAAGTTTCTCTGGACAGAGCTTCCTCTTCCTCATTGGAAAGAATTTCTCCAGAGAGAGGATGGGGACTTTAATGGGGAGTAGGGGAAGATGAAGGGAAAAAGACATAAGGGTGCACCTACAAATGATATCTTCCCTTTAAAGCCCATGCTGGGAAGGACCTTTGCTTGGATGGGACAAGGGAATGCCTTGGATGGAGCCACAATCAATGTTTTTTTCACACTGCCCTACTACACTGAGATCTGACACAACCATGGAAAACAACAACAACACACTTCACAGACTTGGACTGAGGCTCTGTTTGATCAGGTACAGACTGGCAGGCCAGGGGGTCAGGCAGAGACAGAGCTGGAGGGGACTTTGTCCCCAAGTGAATTACTAGAAGTAGTCATACCTGGTTAATGGCAGTGATAAGGAGACCCACTGTCTTCAGAAACGGAGACCATGATGAAACATAGAGATGGTAACACTAGACTTCCAGGTGATTGTATCCATATGTCAGCAGGGAACATCCTAAAAACCAACAGGAGTGGCCTCACTCTGGTGATGAGTAATAGGGATTCTGATAAGGGAAAATTTCTTTTGGACTCTCATTGTTGGGGGCTTAGTACGGATGAGTAGAGATTTAGAGAACTATAGGTGGACTCTTTGCTGAAATAAATCATTTGCATAGAGAGAGAAGGCAAATAATACATGTGGAGGCCATACTTAAGAGAGCATTAAAGGCTATCTGATCTCCCTTTCCCAGCTGGTGAATGCCAGCGTTTTGCTTCCCAGCTGAGTCAAGTTTGTCAGAGGACCTCATTGGCTGCACTATATGGAGCTAGATCCCAGAGGCACCTTTTGGGAAGAAGCTCAGTCGAAAGCCAAGCAGGTATCCAAACTCACTATCAATAGAATGGGGTAGGGCAATGGCAAGTCTGGTGATAGGGCACGGGATAGGTTTAAAGTGCCAGGTAGAAGGGTCCTCTGAGCCAAAGCACGTACTTTGCTTTTTCTAGTGAGCCAGGGGCACTGATATCTGGATAGGGAGAAAACTCAATGGTACTGACTGCCCCCCAAAAAATGTTTGCCTAAGGAATTTGGATTTTATGCTATTAGCAATAGAGAATCATGGAAATTTTTTGTAGTGCTATGTTTTGATTTTCTTTAGCAGGGCAATGAATGAGTAAAGTAGTGTTGAGGGGAATTATTCTGGAAACAATATTCAGAATGAATTGGAGGATAGAAAAAAATAGAGGTTGAGACTGCATGAGATGATAAGGGACTGAACTAAAGGATGACAACGAGACTAGAAAGAAATGGATGTATGTATGAGAAGATACAAATGAAGAATCAACAGGACTTGGTATCTGGCTGAATAGAGAAGGATAATTTTCAAAGATGATTCAAGTTTTGAATCTAGGTGAAGAGGAAAATGTTGGTACCAATCAGGAATAAGAGCAGTTGGCCTTTCCTTTGTCTCCCCTTCAAGTTTTCCCTGAGCATATTTTGGTGGAAATAGCTCATTTTAGGAAAGTTAATACAGCTAAAAATATTTGTATCAGGTAATTTGAGCAGAGAAAGAGAAAGAATAAACCTCCTTCCTGATTACAGAATTCTTCCAGCTAGATAGGAAGATAATATAAGCAGAGTCCAACAAAGATATAAATTCAAGCTAATACTCTTTATTCTTTTTTTTTTTTTTTTTTTGCGGTACGCGGGCCTCTCACTGTTGTGGCCTCTCCCGTTGCGGAGCACAGCCTCCAGAAGCGCAGGCTCAGTGGCCATGGCTCATGGGCCCAGCCGCTCCGCGGCATGTGGGATCTTCCCAGACCGGGGCACAAACCCGTGTCCCCTGCATCGGCAGGCGGACTCTTAACCACTGCGCCACCAGGGAAGCCCAAGCTAATATTCTTTAAATATTGTTCCACATGTGTTTAGTAGGGGTGTAAATAAACTGATATTTTTATTAACAAAAGTTATATGTCTTTTTATGTTAAAAAGAATTGATTTATTACATGACCTGAATGTAGCATAGTATTTTCACATTTCATAGTTTTTAAATAATTCCTGACAATAATATCATTCAAATTTTATTGGAATTTGCTTCACTTGGAAAAGCACACTGTTTCAATTTCAATCAGCTTTCAGTTATAGAATCTTAAAAGTAATCATCTGACACAGAAGACATCCAACACTGTTTTATTTGCTTTCTCCATATCATATCTTTTCCATAAAAAGAAATTTATTCTGCACGAGAAATGTCTACAGAAGCAAGAGAAAAACGCATTCATTTAGGGAGTTACTCCCGTAGCCGAAAATCAAGACTGGAAAAATTTGGCCAAAAGATCCCACTTTTCTGTGCTTTTTTGTCCCTCTCTCTTCAGTTTTCTTTTGCAGTTTTTTGAATAGGAAACTTCTTGGGAGTCTATTAAAGGTTCAAAATTTAGACAATAAAACAAATCACTTGTTCCCAGTAAACAGCACCATGCCTTGCAGTAGTAAGTGTCATAATTTTAGCTGACTGAGACTTCAGGAGACTGTCAGCTAATCTCATGGTTGATATCCAACTTATAATTGCACAGTGCAGTGTGCATTTATGTGTTGCAAGATTCTCACCAGAGATTGTTGTTTGGTATTTCTACTCAAGAACACCAAAGGAACAAGACAGCTTACATTTAGCCTATTATTCAAGGAGTTACTTAATTAACCAGCATGATATTCCCAATTAATTCCAGTGTGTCCACATGAATTCCTGTAGACTGGAGTCCCAAGATGGTCAACAAGCTAGTTACCTTTTAAACCAGCTCTGAATTTAAAATAATTTCTGTTGTGGGAAATCATGTAGGATTTAATCATTAAACAGCTAATTGGTTTGTTTCAGAGAACACTGTTGCAAAATCACTTGAAAATGTGGCCATTTTGCTACCTACCAGGCCATCAGTCACTAGCTGGGCTGAAGGTGTACCTTTTCTTCTATTCTATAGCAATGTGCTTAGCTTTACATGGATAATACCAATGTGTTCTCCCTGTTGCTAAAAAACCACAGTTATAAGTCAATGAATCTTTTAATCTGTGATATTAGGAAATCCATAAAATTCAGAAGCCAAGAAATTTCCTTTGGAAAACAATGTTCTGGTGTTTTAGTTTTCCAGGGATGCTGTAACAACGTACCACAGACTCAGTGGCTTAAAAAACAGAAACCTATTTTCTCACAATTCTAGAGGCTATTAGTCCACGATCAAAGTGTCAGCAGGGTTGGTTCCTTCTGAGGGCTGTGAGGGAGGGACCTGTTTCAGACCTCTCTCCTTGCCTTGTAGATAGTCACCTTCTCCCTAAATCTTCACATTGTCTTTCCTCTGTACACTGTGTCTTCTGTCTAAATTTCCTTATCTATATAAGGACAACAGTGATATTAGGTTAAGGCCCACCCATAAGACCTTATTTCAATTTAATTACCTCTTTCAAGACCCTATCTCCAAATATGATTACATTCTGAAGTACTAGGGTGGTTAAAACTTCAATACACAAATTTTTAGGGGAACATGATTCACCCCATAACATCTGGAGACAAGGTTTTATGGATCTTAAAGGTCTTTAGCCCCTATTTGAGTCAGTGTAGACACTGGCTCTCAGGCAAAGTGAGTCCCAAATGCGTCCCCAAGCCACACCAGTACTGCCCGACATGCACCCTGGGCTTGCTTTCTTCTATTTTTTTACTTCAGCTCCAGCTTCATCACATCTGCTCCTCAGAAGGCTGCTGGGAGAAGGCTCACTGTGGTCACCAGCCTGTGAGATCTCCAGAGTCTTTGTCCAGGGTGCAGGGTCTACTCTCACAGCTGCCAGTCCTTGGGGTGCCACAGCCATGCTCCCAACCACACTTGTCATCTGGGCTCCTGAAGCAGCCCTGCCTGTACTCAAAGTCTCACAAAGTCTTCTTGACTAACTCACTCAGCTCCAGCCTCCAAACCTCACCACACAGAGGACCCCAAATCAGTCCAAGGGATTTGGAGGAGAGACTTCATTCTGCCCTCTCCAGCCTTCTCCCCACTCCACCTCAGCCCATAAAACCTACAAAATGTCCTCATGGTTTCAAGACAGGGACTTTAACTCTGAGGAATGGAAACAAGCAACCTCTGGCTTACAAATGTATGTGGGGTGGTGAGGGTGGGCAGTGTGGGTGGGTGGGTGGTAAAGTGCTGTGCAGGTGGGGAGAAGGTGTGTGGTGTGTTTGTATGTATAGGCAGTATTGGTATTTTAGCACAGAAGTTGATTTTTCAGTCCTAGCTCTGAATGATCAGCCTGTCTACAGACGTTTACAGATGTGTTAAGATAATCATAGAATCTTAAAGAGTCTTAAGAAATCTTACAGATCCTTAAAATATTATCTTTAGAGTTTATGTGAAAAAACTGGGGCACAGAAATATTAAATGTCCAAGATTACATAATAGTTCATAAAAGATTAAATTTTATATGTCTGAATGCTAACATATTGTCTAATGATCTGATACTGAGTTATAACTGTGTAAAGAGTTTCATATGAAAGCACTTTGGAGTGTCTGCCCAGTTCATGGCATCCCCCTAAAATATTCCCCGCCCCCCACCCCCCCTCCCCACCTAAATTGGATGAATCTCCACTCTCTTTTCCACAGTTGGTTGGACTGGAGTGGACACCTGACCCAGGCTATGCCAATCAGAATTCCTCCCCTGGGAATTTGGAATTAACTTGGAGATAGAAAGCAGCCATGTGTGTGATCTTATGATGAGGTAAGGTTCTCCACTGCCCAGTAGTATCCAAGTAAAGGGAGAGTGGCATCTTGCTCCCACAATCACTACCCCCCTTTGCGGTCAGGGCCCACCCTCTGTGGTGAAAAACTTAGGAATGTCCCACTCTGTTGAAATGGCTGATAGTTCACATGGGCAGATCAGTTGGAGATCCTTAACTTCTTAAGTCTAGGAGGCCCCCTTCTGCTGGATGGGCCAAGGTGATGTGATGTGCTAGCTGCCGTCAGTGGAAGGACCCCTACAGGTAGCAAAGCACAGAGCCCAGCTAATTGTGGCTCCCTTACACAAGGACCAGGGCAAGTGTAGCCTCGCTCCAGTGGTGACCCAAGGTCTGCAGGCCTGGCTGGGCTCCCCCATGTGGCTCCCAGCCCTGCTGAGTAAGGTACTCACATCTTCTCCAGGCAAACTCTGCCTCCATCCATGTGGCTCCCCCAAGGTCCTGGTCCCTCATCCCCGGCTCCACTGACCTGCCTCCCTTCTCCCTGGGGGTAGGGGGTAGTTACATTCAGCATCTTCTTCCAGCCTCTTTCCAAGGTATTGTTGTTAGGATATAAATTCTATACCCTGCTTCCTTCAAGGCCTTTTCTTTCATTTCTCACAATGTTTTCTTCTCTCAACAAAACCTACCTCATTCAAATCAAAATCTTTGGCTTCTGTACATGTCTTCGTGAAGACTTTGGCTTTTATGCAAGACTTCTATGAAGTCTTCAGGGGAATTTGTCTACTGTGGGCAGGTATTCCAGAAATAACCCTTATGGGTGAAGAACTTCGGTATCTGGCTGCGCTATGACTCCCAGAGCGGTACCCACCACTATACCGAGAGTTCAGGGACCTGACCACCGCGGGTGCCATCACCCAGTGCTACCGAGATGTGGCACCTGGCACCGCACCCAGGCCCACTGGATCCAGATCTCTGATGCTGCCCAGCAGTGGTCAAGTGGTTCCACGACTCCAAGGTCAAGTTCCCACTGCCTTATTGGGTCCTGAGTCACTAGAATGAACCACGCTTCACCATCAAGAGGCTCAACACCCTCCTGGTTTTCTTTCTTTTCCATTATGGGTTATTACAGGATATTGAATATAGTTCCCTGTGCTATACAGTAGGACCTTGTTGTTTATCCATTCTACATAATAGTTTTTATCTGCTAATCCCAAACACCCAGTCCATCCTTCTCCCACCTCCCCTCCCCTTTGGCAACCACAAGTCTGTTCTCTATGCCTGTCTACACCTCTTTTAGATGCAGAGCCTCCCCACCCAAGTCTGCCCAAATAAACTCCTTGGGAAGGTGGGGGGGAGAAGGGCAGAGAATAATAGGAAATATCTGTACCTTCCTCTCAATTTTACTGTGAATCTTAAACTATTCTAAAATGTAAAGACTTGCCAAAAAAATGAAGAAAAAAAAAAGTTGCTGCTTCCAGTACTATTGTTGCTGACAGACTCTTACAAAAGAGCTTATTTTGTTAAAAAACAAAACAAACATTGACTGTTTCTTTATCTTTGCATACTGGCTGGAACATTCTTAATTCTCTTTCAGTCAGTGTGGATGGCTCTGGAGGAGCAGAAAGAACTACAAAACAGAAACACACACACAAATTCTTATTTCAAAAACTCACCTCCTAAGTGGGTAAACTCACTATTGCTGGCAGTCATATTCCACTTCATGAATTAAGGAACAGGTAAAAGCCAGGTGGCAGGGATAAAAAGGAAGTAGACTTAGAGAAGCAGAGAAGACAGTGGGAACAGAACTATGTGGGTTCCTGATAGTGTCAGTTTCCTAGTTTCTGCCCAACAGAGCTGTCCTTTTATCCTCATATTCTTAAACATCACTATATTTTTTAAATAAATTTCTAATTTTTCTTAAGCTAGCTCAAATGAGCTTACATATTTAGCAATCAGAGCAGTGCTAATGAATACAGTTTTAAAGTTTCAAAGCTAATCTACATTTTCCCAACTGTCTTAAAAAAAAACACTTTAAAATACATTAATAGATGGTTAAATGGTCCTACAATTTTTATTGTGAAAATCTGTGTTATTGACTGCAACTCTATGGTTAACATTTTCTTGATGAAGAGTTCAGAATGCAGTTGTCACATAAAATCTTAAGTGTTGGTATCCATCTGGAAAGAGATACAGGCAAGAGAGTAGACTAGCTCCCTGATGCTAACTGGTAGCTGCTGGGCTATGGATGTCTTCTCCAGATAAAGCCTCCCTCTGAGCATGAGGAGTAGCAGGAAGAGACTGGACTTTGGGAGCAAGCGTCAGTGCTCCAACCTCAGTCACTACCAACAAGTAGTTGATTCCCTTGCCTCGACTTGAGATCTGCCATATGCTAGGGATGAAAGTCATTTACTTTCCCTATTATTTTCACTCTTCCTGACACCCTCTTTTAAGGAAAGCTTACGGAAAATTTTGCTCCCATGACTCTTCCTGCCTTAAGCTGGAGCAATCAAATCCCCCCTGGAGGAAATTTGGAATTGGGCTTTCAATCTTAGTTGGGATCTGGACAGAAAGTTGTGCTTAGCTGGGCAGCCATGAGTATTCTGAAGCAGACACTGCTAGTGGGACAGATGAAGCACATGTGCAGAGGGAAGGGAAAACTAGGAAACATTTAGCTTCTCTGAGACAGTGGAAACAAATAAACATCACTTCTGAATTCCCAGCTTCTTGGGCATTGGTTCTTCCTGAGGCTGTACCGATATCCTGCCCTGGATTCCTTGCGATATACTTGTATTCTTCCAAAAAACTTCCCTGTGTGCCTAAACTGATTTGAATGGACTCTTTTGCAGTCAACCAAGAGCTCACACTAGTCATTATGTAATTGACAGAGTATGTAGTCTGTCACTTATTCACCTGATTCTCAGAACAGGTTAATATCAAAAAAAAAAAAAAAAGAAGAGCATAATCCAAGTTTATTTCTTCCCTTTCCATGTATCTTTTCAAGGAAAGAAGGGTTTTTCAATTTCTCAAATTTCTTTTTAATATGAGCAAAGATTTAAGAACTTGTTATATAAAGTGCCATTGTATTTTAGTTGTTGGCCTAGATATGAGAACCAAAAATTACCTATGCTTAAGATATGGGATGACAGATTCAGGAGTTCCTATTTTAAATAATACTGAGGCCATCAGATCCTTTTCCTCACAAATTTCAACTACTTATGGGGTGATGTTGTGCCAGAAATCTCCTACCATCTGTAGGATCCAGGTTGAACTCTAATGAATAAAAAAAGCTAACTGAACATGGAATGCTATCTTTGTCCAAAATAGACATAGACAGCTTGGTTGTAGCTTTCCTAGACAGTTAAATCCAGAAGAGACCAATGAGGTCAGGGATTCCTAACCTGGAGTCCATTCTATATTGGGTGAGTCTATGAGTCCATTGAAATTTATGCAAAAGTTAAGGCCTGGGTGCATTATGAGGAGAGGATCAATATACTTCATCAGATTATCAGAAGGACATGAGTGGACAACCAGTGAAAACCCAACCTTCTTTTTACTGAAGAGGAAATTAAAGTACAGCAAAGATGTGATCTGATAAGTCACACATTAAGACAATGGCAGAGCCAAGGACTGGAATCCAGCATCCCGAACCTCAGTCAGTGTTCTTTTGCTGCAGGACAGCACCTCCCATGTGCTTGAATAAAACCCTTTTTGTTTTTTAAATCGGATTGTAACAAATAAGCAAAGCATGTTCTTTAAGGAAAGAAAGGTTGCAGACTCCAATAATTTTTTTTCTTCAGTTACTATTAGCAATAACTTAAACATTATAAGGATAGCCTCTTGGATTCTTGGGGATACCCATGGAATCAGGTAAGACAATATCTGTACCTCATAAAAGACTGTGACTGTTTACAACACTTTTATGTCTTTTATATGCCGTAATTCCACTGCAGTCCTGGGATCTGGAGAGCATCTCTTATGATCCACATCTTACAAATGAGAGAACTGAAGGTCAAAAAGTTTTAATGACTTGTTTAAAAGTCTCGTCACCTGAAGATAAAACCAGTTATAAAACAGAGGCTTTCTGGGGACTACCCTGGTGGCAAAGTGGTTAAGAATCCGCCTGCCAATGCAGGGGTCACAGGTTTGAGCCCTGGTCTGTGAAGATCCCACATGCCGCGGAGCAACTAAGCCTGTGCACCACAACTACTGAGCCTGCACTCTAGAGCCTGCGAGCCACAAGTACTGAGCCCTAATGCCACAACTACTGAAGCCCGCACACCTCAATGAAGAGTAGCCCCCGCTCACCGCAACTAGATAAAGCCCGTGCGCAGCAACAAAGACCCAACACAGCCAAAAATTGATTAATTAATTAATTAATTTTAAAAAAACAGAGGCTTTCTGACCCCCAGTCCTTAACCTATATAGCACATGTCTTTGAATTACCAAAGTGTACTTCTCTGGTTAAAGGAAATGCAGCTATAGATGTAGAGATATAAGTGACTTGTTGATGGCAAATAAATGGTAGATGAGCCAGAACTCAAATTCATGTTTCCTGAATTTTCTCTGACCACTAATAGTAAAGTGTTTTGTTTTGTTTAGGGGTACACTCTTCACCTAGTGGAGAGGCAGGATGGTGCAGGAGAGAGAGCACTGGACTAGGGAGACAGGGACCTAGGGTCTCACCGTGGGTCTATCACCTCTCAGTTGTGAGACCTTTGACAAGTCACTTAACAGCTGGGCCCAGGTTCGTTTAGGGAATTGGGCAGATGATTTTAACATTCTACCCTCTTTCAATAGAAACAGTTCCTTAGATTCTTCCATCTATATGTGTGTATATATGTATCACTACCCATGTTATAAATTCTACCTCAGAATTCTCGTGCCCCATCTGCAGTTAGAACAAACATAAAATGGACATCTTGTGAGAGATTTTGAGAGAATAAAGTGACTTTCAAAAGCTACTTTTATTAAGTTAAAAATAGCAAATTACAAAGAATGAGGCTAGTGTAATTTTCTAACTCAAAGATTTTTACGAAAGCTAATGACCTTGTACTTTAAGAATAGTGGATTGTAGGCTACTACATAGAATAGTTCAAGAATAGCAGATTGTAGGCTACTAAAATATTAGTTTTTATAGCTCTTTACTCCCAATTCCAATGTTGAGTTTGGGCAGATCCTATCTTCCCAAAGCTGCCAGGATGTGGTTGGGCACATATTCCTTCTTAGGCTCTGCTATGTATACATTCACTCCCTTTGGTGGCAGAAGCAAAGAGCAGATGTATCCAGTTTCCCTTCATAGAATTAAAGTCACCAAGTTCATCATTTCTGTGAGATCAGGGAGAATATGTTTTGGCTAAACTACAGCTATTAGAGTGTTTTAATCATAACTCAAAGCTGCCCTTAGCATGAGGAAAACAAGTACATTCTAGAGGTTAAAATGCATTTTAAATCTTTAAAAATACATATACATTGGTGAACTTTTACTGTTTTCTTCTAAACATTCTCTTCATTCTTGTTTTTTACTACCTATTTTTGAAGACATAAAAACTGCAAATAAGCAGTGATAAAATAAATGAAGTGTTTTAGAACAAATAAACACAGATTATTATAAACAGCCAGATGTTTACTTTGGTAGCCTGGCATCATGGGTCGAGTCATTAGTATTTTACAGTTAAAAGCTCATTTTACTGAGATGCATAGAAAAACAAAAAACCCAAATGTTTTCTTTTACACAAATTTGTTCTGCTGTGAAGTTTGGTGTTCCTGATCAGTTGTTGTGGGATTCTACTTCAGCCTTTTGAGATGCAGACTGTGTGACAGGGGCTGAGCTGAGGAGCTTAAGGGATCCAGATGCACTGAATTCTGGCTTGCATCGTGAGCTGGGGTGTGTCAAATAGCTCTAAGTAAATCTGTCTAATCTGTGATGAAGGAGGGATGTGGTGTTTATCAAGGAATAGGCCACCCTTAGATTTGCATAAAAGATGCCCTATATCAAGGCCATTACTAATTTTCATACTCTATTTACTTTTATCAGTATGTTGTATTTTACTTTAGCGAATTGCATTAGACAGTTGCACCAATTCTTTTCCCCAATTACCCTGTTTGGTAGCACACTCTTAAAGGTTAACAATGCCCTACTTAATAATCACATCCAACAGCCTGTTCTCATCCTAAGTGACTCTTGTCTAATTTGACATTACTGATCACCTCTACTCTGTAGCTTCCAGGATGTTACTCTCTCTCTCTGTTCTTCTCTCTAACTGCCCTTTCTTTTGTATCTCTGGCGGTTCTTCTCATTCCACATGCTCCATATGAGTTAATATTTCCCAGGATTCTATGTTTAACTTTCTCCTATTTCTACCCTCTCTCATTCACTCCCATTTATAAGGCTTCAACTACCATTTATAAGACACATTACCATTTATAACCCCCCAATCCATGACCCCAGTCTTGACCTGAGCTCCAGGCTTTCCTCATCTCCAGACTTTTGTTTCCAAGTAAATCCTAAATAGCTCCACTAAGATAAACTGATGGCCTCTCAAACTCAGCATGTCAAACAGAGCTCATTGTCCCCTCCTCCCTGTGGAAGGCAGCCTTCAAGATGGCCCACAATGATACCCATTTCTGGTGTGCACATCCTTGAGTGAAGGCAGAGTATGGGTCTGGATGGTGGGCACAGTTTGTAATTTTTTCTCTTATTCTTTAAATTTGTTCAGAATAATGTCGTCTGTTTTATATTATAAATGTTTCAAGTTCAGAAATCATACCTTAATTTGTTCTTAACGTCACCTTGTCCTTAGATGCATGCCTAAAAAATGTTCGTGATAATTTTTGTTGGATTTAGAAAACCCTTGAGTTTTAAGAAAATATTTAACAAAACAACACACGATTTCTCTATCTTAAAAAAAGACTCTCCATTTAAGAAACAAAGTAACAATCTTTACATTTGACTTTGAATTTATCTTAAGCCGTCAGTGCCTATGCTGCTTCTTCCTCAACCTTTTGTAATTGTCTCATTGGAGCCCTCACATTGGTCCACATAAAGGGGCTGGAGGCAACCTATATTTTTTAAATACACAGTCTGATTTTCTTTCCTCATTAAAGACAGAAATCAAAGCAGAAACAATTGTCACCTGCAAACTAATTCCTTCTCAAAGTATCAGTGAGCTCCTAAACCTCTCAGTGCAGTTTTTCTTTCATAGAATGAGAAAAATAATGCCAAATTTGCTGGTTTGTGGAAAGGATTAATTTGGTCACAATTATAATGATAAAGATAGCCTTGCAAGCTTTAAATAAAGGTGCTATTTCTAGAATTTTTCCACTCATTTCAGGAAAGGATAATAAACTAGATTTCACAATTGTAAAATTAGCTTTTTCCCTTTGTAATAAATAATTTGTGGGTGAAATTTGGAGGCGCAAATGAAGTGAGACATGGTTTGAAATCTAGCTAATTTTTTCCGTCACTCAGTCCCTCCTTCCTCTCTTCCCTCTAAACGACACACGCAAAACACACCTAAACCTTTATTCGGGGGTCTTTTTAGGTTTATTTGTGGATTATCAGTTTATCTATAATTAACTTTGCTCTTGGTGGAGTCTCTCTAGGAAAATGACTTCAAATTCTCAAAAATCAACTCCAGCTTAGACCATCATTATCATTGGTTTGATATTTCTTGCTGCCTGCAGGGCAGCGCTCTCACATATACCAACAACTTCCAAATTGAACCTGTCTGAAACGAAATATTATTGAACACCAAAACTCACTCTCCTTCCTAAATTCCTCTGTAAAGTGGTGCTACTATTCCCTCCTTTTCCCAGGGCCACAAACATGGATAATTTTTTATCCAGTTGACCAATATGTTCCCTTCACATGAGCCAGACATTTATTTTAGTCTATTATCAAGTCCTGCCAATTCATCAACAACAACAATCACTGTCTTCCTCTGCTAGACAGTGAATATCTCTCAAGGGGGGGGACCATGTCTTATGATCTTTTCATCCCCAGTTCCTAACACTGTACCTGGATATTTTTAAGCAGGTGGCTTAACAGATGTTTGCTGAATTAATGAATTATTGAATGATTGGACAGCCTTAACTATTATTCCCCTTGCTCCTTATTCTCACTGCTCAAGTCTAGTTTGACCACCTGAAGGTTGAACACTGCAACAGCATCCTAGTCAGTCTTTCCACATGTCAGAGCCAGAATCAAGCTTTTTGGAGGCTCCTTGGAATACCTTATATGAAGAATCTGATATATATTACTTTTTTCCTATTTCAAACATTTTTGGACTGTTTCACTCCCCTCCTCAAACACTCCTAATTGCTTCCCAAATTAAATGAGAACTTTGTATGAGTTTCAGAAGACTCCATTTAGTGAGCATTTTTTTTTCTAGATGTTTCATCTCTAAATTTTTATCTAAATTCTCTGCTCCAGTGCATTACATTTCCCAGTGGTACCTGAATGTGACTTTTCTGCTCCCCAACCTGGGCCTTTCATACGTGCTAGCCCTAAAGCAGCGTAATGCCCCTTAAATTCTCTGCTGTCTTCAGAATGGCTTGACACTTACTTCCTTTAGGAAACTTTTGCTGGAATCTAGACACCACTAACAACTAACCAGTGGATCTATACTCATGTGCATATAGCCCAATAGTTCCTTTTTTAAAAAAAATATAACATAAACAATATTTTACTAACATTACTGTTACATCTGAGAATTTACCAGTATTTTAAGATAACTATTTTTAAAATTTTATTTTATTTATTTTTTATACAGCAGGTTCTTATTAGTTATCTATTTTATATATATTAGTGTATATATGTCAATCCCAATCTCCCAATTCATCCCACCACCACCCCGCCCCCAACTTTCCATCCTTGGTGTCCATACATTTGTTCTCTACATGTGTCTCTTATTTCTGCCTTGCAAACCGGTTCATCTGCACCATTTTTCTAGATTCCACATATATGCGTTAATACACGATATTTGTTTTTCTCTTTCTGACTTCACTCTCTATGACAGTCTCTAGGTCCATCCATGTCTCGACAAATGACCCAGTTTCGTTCCTTTTTAGGGCTGAGTAATATTCCATTGTATATATGTACCACATCTTCTTTATCCATTTGTCTGTCGATGGGCATTTAGGTTGCTTCCATGACCTGGCTATTGTAAATGGTGCTGCAGTGAACACTGGGGTGCATGTGTTTTTTTGAATTATGGTTTTCTCTGGGTATATGCCCAGTAGTGGGATTGCTGGGTCATAGGGTAATTCTATTTTTAGTTTTTTAAGGAATCTCCATACTGTTTTCCATAGTGTCTGTATCAATTTATATTCCCACCAACAGTGCCAGAGGGTTCCCTTTTCCCCACACCCTCTCCAGCAATTGTTGTTTGTAGATTGCCTGATGATGGCCATTCTGACTGGTGTGAGGTGATACCTCATTGTAGTTTTGATTTGCATTTCTCTAATAATTAGTGATGTTGAGCAGCTTTTCATGTGCTTCTTGGCCATTTGTATGACTTCTTTGGAGAAATGTCTATTTAGGTCTTCTGCCCAGGTTTGGATTGAGTTGTTTGTCTTTTTTAAATTGAGCTGCATGAACTGTTTATATATTTTGGAGATTAATCCTTTGTTTGTTGATTCATTTGCAACTATTTTCTCCCATTTTGAAGGTTGTCTTTTCATCTTGTTTATAGTTTCCTTGGCTGTGCAAAAGCTTTTTTTTTTTTTTTTTTTTTCTTTTTTTTTTTGCGGTACGCGGGCCTCTCACTGCTGTGGCCTCCCCCGTTGCAGAGCACAGGCTCTGGAGGCGCAGGCTCAGCGGCCATGGCTTATGGGCCCAGCCACTCCGCGGCATGTGGGATCCTCCCAGACCAGGGCACGAACCTGCATCCCCTGCATCGGCAGGCGGACTCTCAACCACTGCGCCACTTGGAAGCCCTGTGCAAAAGCTTTTAAGTTTCATTAGGTCCCATTCTTTTATTTTTGTTTTTATTTCCATTACTCTAGGAGGTGGGTCAAAAAAGATCTTGCTGTGATTTATGTCAAAGAGTGTTCTGCCTATGTTTTCCTCTAAGAGTTTTATAGTGTCTGGCCTTACATTTAGGGCTTTAATCCATTTTGAGTTTATTTCTCTGTATGGTGTTAGGGAGTGTACTAATTTCATTCTTTTACATGTAGCTGTCCAGTTTTCCCAGCACCACTTTTCTTTTTTTAATAAATTTATTTATTTATTCATTTATTTAATTTTTGTCTGCCTTGTGTCTTTGCTGCTGCACGCGGGCCCTCTCTAGTTGCTGAGAGCGGGGGCCACTCTTCACTGTGGTGCACGGGCTTCTCACTGCGGTGGCCTCTCCTGTTGCAGAGCATGGGCTCTAGGTGTGCAGGCTTCAGCAGCTGTGGCATATGGGCTTCAGTAGTTGTGGCTCGCGGGCTCTAGAGCACAGGCTCAGTAGTTGTGACACACGGGCTCAGTTGCTCCGTGGCATGTGGGATCTCAGACCAGGGCTCGAACCCATGCCCCCTGCATTGCCAGGCAGACTCCCAACCACTGTGCCACCAGGGAAGCCCCCCAGCACCACTTATTGAAGAGACTGTCTTTTCTCCATTGTATATCCTTGCCTCCTTTGTCATAGATTAGTTGACCATGGGTGCGTGGGTTTATCTCTGGGCTTTCTATCCTGTTACATTCATCTATATTTCTGTTTTTGTGCCAGTACCATATTGTCTTGATTACTGGAGCTTTGTAGTATAGTCTGAAGTCAGGGAGTCTGATTCCTCCAGCTCCATTTTTTCCCCTCAAGATTGCTTTGGTTATTTGGGGTCTTTTGTGTCTCCATACAAATTTTAAGGTTTTTTGTTCTAGTTCTGTAAAAAATGCCATTGGTAATTTAACAGGGATTGCATTGAATCTGTAGATTGCTTTGGGTAGTATAGTCATTTTCACAATGTTGATTCTTCCAATCCAAGAACATGGAATATCTCTCCATCTCTTTGTGTCATCTTTGATTTCTTTCATCAGTGTCTTACAGTTTTCTGAGTACAGGTCTTTTACCTCCTTAGGTGAGTTTATTCCTAGGTATTTTATTCTTTTTGTTGCAGTGGTGAATGGGATTGTTTCCTTAATTTCTTTCTGATCTTTTGTTGTTAGTGTATAGGAATGCAAGAGATTTCTATGCATTAATTTTGTATCCTGCAACTTTACCAAATTCACTGATTAGCTCTAGTAGTTTTCTGGTGGCATCTTTAGGATTCTCTATGTATAGTATCATGTCATCTGCAAACAGTGACAGTTTTACTTCTTCTTTTCCAATTTGTATTCCTGTTACTTCTTTTTCTTCTCTGATTGCTGTGGCTAGGACTTCCAAAACTATGTTGAATAATAGTGGCGAGAGTGGACTTCCTTGTCTTGTTCCTGATCTTAGAGGAAATGCTTTCAGTTTTTCACCATTGAGAATGATGTTTGCTATGGGTTTATCATATATGGCCTTTATTATGTTGAGGTAGGTTCCCTCTATGCCAACTTTCTGGAGAGTTTTTATCATAAATGAGTGTTGAATTTTGTCAAAAGCTTTTTCTGCATGTATTGAGATGATCATATGGTTTTTCTTCTTCACTTTGTTAATATGGTGTATCACATTGATTGATTTGCGTATATTGAAGAATCCTTGCATCCCTGGGATAAATCCCACTTGATCATGGTGTCTGATCCTTTTAATGTGTTGTTGGATTCTGTTTGCTAGTATTTTGTTGAGGATTTTTGCATCTGTATTCATGGGTGATATTGGTCTGTAATTTTCTTTTTCTGTAGTATCTCTGCCTGGTTTTGGTATCAGGGTGATGGTGGCCTCATAGAATGAGTTTAGGAGTGTTCCTTCCTCTGCAATTTTTTGAAAGATTTGAGAAGGGTGGGTGTTAGCTCTTGTCTAAATGTTTGATAGAATTCACCTGTGAAGCCATCTGGTCCTGAACTTTTGTTTGTTGGAAGACTTTTAATCACAGTTTCAATATCATTACTTGTGATCGGTCTGTTCATATTTTCTATTTCTTCTTGGTTCAGTCTTGGAAGGTTATATCTTTCCAAGAATTTGCCCATTTCTTTCAGGTTGTCCATTTTACTGGCATAGAGTTGCTTGTAGTAGTCTCTTAGGATGCTTTGTATTTCTGCAGTGTCTGTTGTAACTTCTCCTTTTTCATTTCTAATTTTATTGATTTGAGTCCTCTCCCTCTTTTTCTTGATGAGTCTGGCTAAAGATTTATCAATTTTGTTTATCTTCTCAAAGAACCAGCTTTTAGTTTTATATTCATCTTTGCTATTGTTTTCTTTGTTTCTATTTCATTTATTTCTGCCCTGATCTATATGATTTCTTTCCTCCTGCTAACTTTGGGCTTATTCTTCTTTCTCTAGTTCCTTTAGGTGTAAGGTTAGATTGTTTATTTGGGATTTTTCTAGTTCCTTGAGGTACGATTGTATTGCTATAAACTTCCCTCTTAGAACTACTTTTGTTGCATCCCATAGGTTTTGGATTGTCATGTTTTCGTTGTCATTTGTCTCTAGGTTTTTCTGTTTTTTTTGTTGTTTTTTTTTTTTTTTTTGCGGTACGCAGGCCTCTCACTGTTGTGGCCTCTCCCGTTGCAGAGCACAGGCTCCAGACGCGCAGGCTCAGCGGCCATGGCTCACGGGCCCAGCCGCTGCATGGCATGTGGGATCTTCCCGGACCGGGGTACAAACCCGTGTCCCTGCATCAGCAGGCGGACTCTCAACCATTGCGCCACCAGGGAAGCCCTCTAGGTATTTTTTGATATACCCTTTGATTTCTTCAGTGATCTCTTGGTTATTTAGTAACGTATTGTTTAGTCTCCATGTGTTTATGTTTTCTTTGGTTTTTTCCCTGTAATTGATTTCTAATCTCATAGCGTTGTGGTCGGAAAAGATGCTTGATATGATTTCAGTTTTCTTAAATTTACTGAGGCTTGATTTGTGACCCAAGATGTGATCTATCCTGGAGAATGTTCTGTGCACACTTGAGAAGAAAGTGTAATCTGCTGTTTTGGGATGGAATGTCCTATAAATATCAATTAAATCTATCTGGTCTATTGTGTCATTCAAAGCTTGTGTTTCCTCAGTAATTTTCTGTTTGGATGATCTGTCCATTGGTGTAAGTGAGGTGTTAAAGTCCCCCACTATCATTGTGTTACTGTTGATTTCCTCTTTTATAGCTGTTAGCAGTTGCCTTATGTATTGAGGTGCTCCTATGTTGGGTGCATATATATTTATAATTGTTTTATCTTCTTCTTGGACTGACCCCTTGATCATTATGTAGTGTCTTGTACTACAAGTACTCTTGTACTACAATGTACTCTTGTAACATTCTTTATTTTAAAGTCGATTTTATCTGATATGAGTACTGCTACTCCAGCTTTCTTTTGATTTCCATTTGCATGGAATATCTTTTTCCATCCCCTCACTTTCAGGCTGTATGTGTCCCTAGGTCTGAAGTGGGTCTCTTGTAGACAGCATATATATGGGTCTTGTTTTTGTATCCATTCAGCAAGCCTGTGTCTTTTGGTTGGAGCATTTAATCCATTCACGGTTAAGGTAATTATCGATATGTATGTTCATATGACCATTTTCTTAATTGTTTTGGGTTTGTTTTGTAGGTCCGTTTCTTCTCTTGCGTTTCCCACTTAGAGAAGTTCCTTTAGCGTTTGTTGTAGAGCTCGTTTGGTGGTGCTGAATTCTCTTAGCTTTTGCTTGTCTGTAAAGCTTTTGATTTCTGCATCGAATCTGAATGAGATCCTTGCCAGGCAGAGTAATCTTGGTTGTAGGTTCTTCCCTTTCATCCCTTTACACGTATTGTGCCACTCCCTTCTGGCTTGTAGAGTTTGTGCTGAGAAATCACCTGTTAACTGTATGGGAGTTCCCTTGTATGTTATTTGTTGCTTTTCCTTTGTCGCTTTTAATAATTTTTGTCTTTAATTTTTGTCAATTTGATTACTATGTGTCTCAGCGTTTTTCTCCTTGGGTTTATCCTGCCTGGGACTCTCTGCACTTCCTGGACTTGGGTGGCTATTTCCTTTCCCATGTTAGGGAAGTTTTCGACTATAATCTCTTCAAATATTTTCTCGGGTCCTTTCTCTCTCTTGTCTCCTTCTGGGACCCCTATAATGCAAATATTGTTGCATTTAATGTTGTCCCAGAGGTCTCTTAGGCTGTCGTCATTTCTTTTAATTCTTTTTTCTTTATTCTGTTCCACAGCTGTGAGTTCCACCATATTGTCTTCCCGGTCACTTATCCATTCTTCTGCCTCAGTTATTCTGCTATTGATTCCTTCTAGTGTACTTTTCATTTCAGTTATTATATTGTTCATCTCTGTCTGTTTGTTCTTTAATTCTTCTAGGTCTTTGTTAAACATTTCTTGCATCTTCTCAATCTTTGCCTCCATTCTTTTTCCGAGGTCCTGGATCATCTTCACTATCATCATTCCGAATTCTTTTTCTGGAAGGTTGCCTATCTCCACTTCATTTAATTGTTTTTCTGGGGTTTTATCTTGTTCCTTCATCTGGTACATAGTCTTCTGCCTTTTCATTTTGTCTGTCTTTCTGTGAATGTGGTTTTCATTCCACAGGCTGCAGAATTGTAGTTCTTCTTGCTTCTGCTGTCTGCCCTCTGGTGCATGAGGCTATGCAAGCTTCCTGATGGGAGGGTCTGGTGGTGTGTACAGCTGGGTATTGCTCTGGTGGGCAGAACTCAGTAAATATTTAATCTGCTTGTCTGCTGATGAGTGGGGCTGGGTTCCCTCTCTGTTTGGCTTGAGGTGACCCAGCACTGCAGCCTACCTGGCTCTTTGGTGGGGCTAATGGCAGACTCTGGGAGGGCTCACACCAAGGAGTACTTCCCAGAACTTCTGCTGCCAGTGTCCTTGTCCCTGCAGTGAGCCACAGCCACCCCCCCACCTCGGCAGGAGACCCTCCAACACTAGCAGGTAGGTCTGATTCAGTCTCCTATGGGGTCACTGCTCTTTCCCCTGGGTCCTGATGTGCACACTATTTGTGTGTGCCCTCCAAGAGTGAAGTCTCTGTTTCCCCCAGTCCTGTCGAAGTCCTGCAATCAAATCCCCTAGACTTCAAAGTCTGATTCTCTAGGAATTCCTCCTCCTGTTGCTGGACCCCCAGGTTGGGAAGCCTGACATGGGGCTCAGAACCTTCATTCCAGTGGGTGGACTTCTGTGGTATAAGAGTTCCCCAGTTTGTGAGTCACCCACCCAGCAGTTATGGGATTCAATTTTATTGTGATTGCGCCCCTCCTACTGTCTCATTGTGGTTTCTCCTGTGTCTGTATGTGGGGTATCTTTTTTGGTGAGTTATAGTGTCTTCCTATCAATGACTGTTCAGCAGTTATTTGTGATTCCAGTGCTCTCACAAGAGGGAGTGAGGGCACGTCCTTCTACTCTGCCCAAGATAACTATTGATAATTTTTTCCAGTTTTTAAAAAAAGGTTTTTATTGAAGTATAGTTGATTTACAGTGTTGAGTGAATTTCTGCTGTACAGCAAAGTGATTCAGTTATACATTTATATATTTTTCATATTTGTTTCCATTATGGTTTATCACAGGATACTGAATATAATTTCCTGTGCTATACAGTAGGACCTTGTGGTTTATCCATCCTAGACATACTAGATTGCATCTGCTAATCCCAAACTCCCAATCCTTCCCTCCCCTACCTCCCCTCCCCCTTGGCAACCACACATCTGTTCTCTATATCTGTGAGTCTGTTTCTGTTTTGTAGATATGTTCATTTGTGTCATATTTGTTTTAAACTTATTTATTTATTTATTTTTATTTTTGGCTGCATTGGGTCTTCGTTGCTGCGCACAGGCTTCTTTAGTTGTGGTGAGTGGGGGCTACTCTTCATTGCAGTGTGCAGGCTTCTCGTTGTGGTGGCTTCTCTTGTTGCAGAGCACGGGTTCTAGGCGCACGGGCTTCAGCAGTTGTGACTTGTGGGCTCTAGAGCGCAGGCTCAGTAGTTGTGGTACACGGGCTTGGTTGCTCCATGGCATGTGGGATCTTCCCAGACCAGGGCTTGAACCCGTGTCCCCTGCCTTGGCAGGCGGATTCTTAACGACTGTGCCACCAGGGAAGCCCATTTGTGTTGTATCTTAGATTCCACATATAAGTGATACCATATGGTATTTGTCTTTCTGACTTACTTCACTTAGTATGATAATCTCTAGGTCCATCCATGTTGCTGCAAATGGCATTAGTTCTTTTTTTTTTTTTTTTTTTTTTTGCGGTACGCGGGCCTCTCACTATTGTGGCCTCTCCCATTGCAGAGCACAGGCTCCGGATGCGCAGGCTCAGTGGCCATGGCTCATGGTCCTAGCTGCTCCACCGCATGTGGGATCTTCCCGGACCGGGGCACGAACCCGCGTCCCCTGCATTGGCAGGTGGACTCTCAACCACTGCGCCACCAGGGAAGCCCTAGTTCATTCTTTTTTATGGCTTAGTAATATTCCATTGTATATAAACACCACATCTTTATCCATTGCTCTGTCAAGGGACATTTAGGTTCTTTCCATGTCTTGGCCCAGTAGTTTCTATACATGTGTATATTTAAGCTGTATCTGCATTTCAAAGTGTTTATACAGTATAGGCCACTCAGTTGAGAGGAAATTTGACAGGTTAGTGTGCACAGGGACTGGCATCCAACAAGTGGACTGGCCCAAGTTACTACTTACTAGGGGTGTGATAACTAATTACCTAATCTGGAGACCTCTGTTTCCTCATCTGTAAAATGAGGGTAATAATAATTACCTCCTGGAGTTGCAGAGAGGATTAAATGTACAGCAGTTAGCCCAGTGCTAGAAAATGGTAAATTTGATATATGGCACTACTACAACTGTCACTAGAAATATAAGCCTGTTTTAGATCATGTGCTTTGCAAAGCAGAACTAGTTGTCTTTTTAATAAAGGAGCATACAAGTGACATATTTTTCCTATAAACTATTATATACATAATAGTTAAAATCTTGGGAAATTAGATCTCTCTCCTCACTTTTAAATATTACAATATATTATTTTTTTTCTTCTCTTTGAATAAGTTAGGTAACCTAAAATTTACTTCCCCTTCCATGTTAATCTTTTTAACAAGTGGATATTGCTTTTTAATATTCTAAGAATTGGAGTTAAGTACCTGGTTATATCTGTGATATGTCTGTCTTATTTTACACAAGCTGTCTTCCCATAAGTAAAACTCAGAAAGATGTGCTCCAATTTGAGAATTAGCTGACGCATGCAGAAGAAATTCACTCATCAATGTATGGGCATGTTCTGATGATAGAATAACTGGCTGATTTCAGAAAGGAAAAAGATGACCTAGTCCATTTTAACTGCTGATGGAAAACATCCTTACATTATGTTGTCAGAGACCTGAGGGTAGAAAGTGTGTACTCCTTTTTGGAATTATAACTAAAATGATGTGACTCTGGAGGACCCACAGTATGAGAACATGCTACCAAAATATCACTTTGTCTTCTGGGAAGGATACTAAATGGCAGGGCATGGGGCTAGACCACAGATGTTTGGCTTAACAGTTCACAGTTGAGGATGGTAGGTAGTCTCAGAAAATTATAAAATGCCTCTGCTGAGCCGGTTACCACTAAGATTCCACCTACGTGTGCACTACTTAAATACCTTCCTACATACTTGAGCCTTAGTGACCTGTCAGCAGAGGGTGTCTGTGACAGTTACATGAGAATGGCCTTATTTGCTTAGGATTGTGTGTGGGTGTTGAACACGGCACTTTTAGCATAAATTTATGAGGTGCAAGCTTTTAATGCAAAGATGACTCATAAGGTTTCAGAATGTGTAAATATGAAGCACAATCTAACTTATACCGTCACTGGTACTCACCCACAGCAAAACTAGCCTGGGTTGATTACCAAATTGTTTGGACTACCAGGAAATTCACAAAGTTTGTCACTCTTAATAGGCTGATGACAAAAATTCTTGGGTTGATTGTAACACTTGTTTGGCGCTACCATCTTAAACCAGTGTTATATGTACTTAATCTGCATTTTGCAATATTATGTTTGATGGCAGCATTCAATTAACTCTATTTCCGAGATTCTGAAGAAGTCAATTCTTTTGAGAAGTTACACTGGAAAACTTAAACAGACAGCAATTGTATAATACAGTACAAAAAAATTAGAGGCAACAGAAAAAGGATCATAACTAAACATTTGATATGGATGTTGAAATAAAACTAAGATCAGCATTTTTTGTGATTCGTTTCTGATGAATCACAGAATTCGCATTTCTCTTGCGAGTTTTATGCAATTGCTACAAAAATGTCATAAAAATTTCCTTTAACTGAAGATGAACTGGTAAAGAATAGACCTTTAACCTTATTGGGAGCAATACTTGGAAGTAGATTATTTAGCTGTCAGAACAATAAAACCTTGGAAACTGTGACCAAACAGATACATCCAGGAGACCCAGAATTCAATAGGATATTGTTTTAATACTTCAAAATGTTGTGGCCCTTAGAAGACAGGCAGAATATGAAAGAATAAAAATATAAAGGATCTTAACCAATTTTGTAAATGGAATCAACCATTATTCATAGTTCCCGTAAAATTGCTATTGATACTATGTATAAAATAGATAACTAATGAGAACCTACTGTATAGCACAGGGAACTCTACTCAGTGCTCTGTGGTGACCTAAATGGGAAGGAAATCCAAAAAAGAGGGGATAGATGTATACATATAGCTGATTCACTTTGTTGTGCAGTAGAAACTAACACAATGTTGTAAAGCAACTATAATAAAAATTTTAAAATAAATAAACATGGATAGAAAAAGATTTATGTTGAACTTAAAAAGTTAAACACAGTAAGTTTTTGGATTCTAACTTTATCAGTTGATTGTGAACTTACAAAATAAATTTCTGATTAGCTCTGCATAAAAAGTTTAAAACACCATAGAGGTGTTTTTTTCCTTTTTAAAAAAATTTCGTAGGTCAGTAGAAACAAAGGCCAGAGAAGAGGTTTTAAAGCTTTAACTACTGCATACTGAGAAAGTAAGAAAAACACTGGCATTTAGCTTTTGATCACTCCTATGTAAAATAAGAATCATAGAGTCACTAAAGAAACAGTCAACAGGAAGGATTTTTGAGATTAAACATATTTACAATAAAAACAAATTTCTGGACATTGGATCATTCTTTTATTAACTTTGGAGGCCCACTTGAGAATCTCATTTATGAGAACACCCACAGATAACAAATAAATAAGCCTGTATTCCCTGAAATGCCACCCATGCACACAGCTGGGCCATAAGTTGGTTTTTATTTAAATAGCAGCTACCATATTTGGTCTTATGCTTCAAGCTGTTACAAACACAACACGTTTGCTCAATTCTAACTTCAGCTTTTTACTAACTGAATTCATTTCCTATAAGAGACAGACCTCCTAGTTTCATTAGGTTAATGTCTTGTTGATTTTCTTTTGAAGACTCAGTGCAGTATTAAGTGAAGTCATCAGCAAAATGGGTACTGTGTCAGTAATACTTAAAACATTTGAGTAGCCAAGTGAGCAGACCATGTGTTAGGAAATTCCTTGCATGCTTATTTAGGTTTCAAGTCTTTCAATACCATCAACTATAATTGTAAAGGCACACTAGGTGCTCATAGTCACCAAATCTTAAAGCTTTTACCCAAGTGGTTTTACTAATTAAGGACAGGAAAAAGCACTTTTTCCCCCTGCTTTCTGATAGGTTCAACGGGACTGTCAAAAGAATGATTATTCATGGCAAGCGTTATTTTCAAGCATTCAGCTTAATAATTTTTTAAAAAGTGACCTCAAGTTGAAATGTACTACCATTATGACTTTATAAGCACACCCCATCTCTTTCTGTTAACTATTCCAGTCCTGGCTGATCTCGAGTCTCACTCACTAAATGTGCTTTCTTTCACCTGTAAAGTATCTACTACCATAATACCTACTGAACACA
This sequence comes from Lagenorhynchus albirostris, assembly GCF_949774975.1. Classification (NCBI taxonomy): domain Eukaryota; kingdom Metazoa; phylum Chordata; class Mammalia; order Artiodactyla; family Delphinidae; genus Lagenorhynchus; species Lagenorhynchus albirostris. The sequence goes on from NC_083100.1 coordinate 43,656,155, forward strand.
GAATGCAGTTAAATGTCAGTTCCTTATTCATCCCTCTGTAACACACTGAAAGTTGGATTTTATCTGAGTGGTAATAGTTCCCATTCAACTAGGTACTGGGTTCCCAAAGGGCAAAGACCATGTCTTATATTTCTTCTGTGGCCTCCACCCTCACCTGAGTGTGTGGCTCAGCACTATTTTTGAAGCTGAGCCATCAGCTCAGTGAGCGTGTGGCTTCAGCACTATTTTTGCACTTTGTTGCAAAGCTTCTGCTAATTCTCTACCACAGGTTAGTTGAATTTCATATAATTAGCCCTTAATACTGAGACCAAATCACATTAAGACTTTGCAAATATTAGCATATCATGAATGTTAAATCCTAATGTTCCCCCTTTTATTTATTAATTTAGTTGGTTAGACATGGTGGGTAGTTTTCAAAATGTCTTTGTAACATTCTCTTAAGTGAGAACAAAATAAACCAAATTCTCTCTCTGACAGACCAGAGTACCTGTCTGCCAAATAACTTTATAAAAATGAAGGTAGCTGACAATAATATTTAGTCTTAAGGTATAATAAGCCCCTGGCCCCTAACACTCAAGCCCAGACCAAATGAGAGAGGGGAGACAGGTAGGCTGTGAGGAGTGCTATGCAGAAAGCTCTATAAACAGAGATACGTGGGGCACACAAAGTCTTTATTGCCACAGGAAGCAACTGCACTCATCCCACGTCACCAACAGCTTTAATAGTCACAGAAACGCAGACTTCACGTAATAAAGTACAAAACAGACTTGGGGAGAAATGGTCCCTTGGACTATATTGGTTGTAATACTGAGGTAACCAATTGACCTTGTTCAGTGAAAATACCTCTAACACAATGAAAAAAATCAACTAGTTATAACATCCAATTCATATATACAATTCAAATAAAAATATATTATTTGCTTCAATGTATAGCAATTTTAATACATTAGTGTTTACAAAATAAAAACTGTATTCTACTGAAATTTTTCTTGTGCTTCCCCCTTATCACTAAGCATGAAAGACCAGAAAAGTATGATACTTAAGGAAACTTATTTATGGATTTAAAGATGCAGTTTGTGCGGTCATGAAAGACAGATAAATATTAGTTGTAAGATTACCACATCTTTAAAAATTTTTGCTTATTAAAATCTACAAACTTGAACCATAAGACACAATTAAAAAAAACCCACAGAATTTCTCAAAATAGATTAGAATACAGGAAACGTTTCATGAAACTACTGAGATACTAACCAGTTCTATGGCTAATATTAAAAACTGAACAATCTATGTAAATCGTATTCATACTATTTCTATGCACAGTGAACAATACAATCACAATAATCAACCTCAAGCTAGCAACAAAGTTGCAAAGTCCATAAAAAGCTTCTTCAGTGGGCAAAACACTATGGTACAATTAAAACATTTAGGAAGGAAAAAAAGCCTTTTAATAGTATAAAAGTTGTTTACTGGTGTTTCTACTGTAAAGCTATTCTACAAATCAAAATGAAAAAGGAATTATATATGTGACAGTGATCAGAGACTACAGTGCAGACATTTCATCTAACATTTGGCTGATGAATTTTAGTATAATAGATTATAACTTAATATTTTTTACATAGTTATGACCTAGAGCAGAACCGAAAACAACACAAAAAACACATATTCCAAGTCAATACACTCTTCTCAGCAATATCTGGGTTTAGATGAATCTGGAGGAAGTAGGTAAAGCTGTCAAACATCTTCTCTTAAACCAACAGAAAGAATGTAAATTGGTAGAAGTAGTATTTGTTTTTCACTATGGATTCCAATGTGAAATTCTAGTAAGTATGCAAGTATGTTATTAACATTTAAGCACACCCTCATATATAGGCATACAACCCATTAATTAAATAGGGGGAATTAAAACAGATTTTCAAGTTAAAATGAGTTTTAAGAAAAAACTGCATTCATAAATCTGAAAAGTATACGAAAATGAAATTGTAAAATAAATAATATGTGTCAACTAAACCTCCATAGAAATATGCCTGCAAATGTGGATGCACTGATTGTCTAAACTTGTGATGGTCTGCATGGGAAGACATTCCCCAGGGAGAGCCATCTAGCTTCTCTGACTCTGGTGCGTAGAGAAGAATTTCTGGATATAAAACAGTACTTACTCTACTATATATTATAGCCTTTGTTAACAGTCACCATCCTTATCACATTTAGGGTTAACTTACTATGTCTTAATCTATATAACACATTCTGAAATAATAATTTTAAGTCAAGGCTTTTACACATCTGTCCACTTGTTTCTAGTTCTCTGTCCAACTAATAGCTTCCTATTTTTGTTATACCTTAAGTAGCTATCATAAAATGCAACCTGGGTCAACTAGGTAAGAGAGGTTTTTCTACTCTATTGCTCATTTTTTTGACCTTACTCCAGTATTTATTGACTATGTGCCTAATTAAGCCAGTAAAAATGACATGTGACTACTATGAAATGACACATTTCCTATTAAACAAAATCAGTTTTATCAGATATTAAATCTACAACATTTTCCTGACTTAAATTGAGTATTTGCTTTCCATTTTTCCAAAGTCATTACAACTTTGCCAATAACTACATCACTTAAACTTTCTTTTTTACGACTGCAAAGATTCTAAACTCTGACATACAATATTTACGCAAAACACACTTAAAGTAGACAATGAAATTTCAAGTAAGATAAACTGTATCCACACCTATTGGCCCAAACAGGTCTCAACATCTAGATTTTACTTCTATAAATTATACAAATACATTGTACATTCTTAAATAATTAATGCTTACAATATTAATTTGTAAGACTTTCCACATAAAATGACTTACAGAGGAATGTGGATCAGTATTTCTGTTACAGATTGTAACATTCTCTTAATTTTCTTTTGTGGCTGTAGTTCTGTCTTCCTGGTTTCCACAGATTACCGTATCAGTCCTTAAGCTTTGGCTATGAAATCTGTTTGTGCTGAATGAGGCAACATTGGTTATTAAGGCTTATTTCTATGATGGAGCATTATCCTTAAATCTGATGCCATTTCCAGAGAACAGTGGGGGAATCATAGCTATCTTGAATCTTCAGGCTCTGTTTTGATGACTTTCTTTTCTAAAGTAAAAGCTGAGTGAGGGTAGTCTTTTAAAATCCCCAGGCTCTCTGTATAAAAAGAGAAACACAAAATGTATTGATATTTTAAATCAATGGATACAAAAAAACAAACTTAAAAACAAACCCCCAGACTCCAAAGCAGGCAGTATCAATTATTCATGACTCTGCAATTCCATATAAAATTTTTATGTTTACAGAGTGGAGGTTAAGAGTTCGGATTCTGGATTTATATTCCATTTCTGCCAATTACTAGCTGTATACATCTCTGGGCAAGTCACACACCTCTCTGAGCCTTAGTGTCTTCATCTATAAAATGGGGATAGTATCTACACAGGGTGATATGAGACTTAAATCATAAAATGTATATAAAGCACACAGCATATAGAACCTACTGGTTTTTATTTAATGCTTGGTCCAAAGTGATACATAAAATATATAAAATAAAACTGGTCACTCGTATACAACAAAGTTATTGTCTAAAATATTTACTATCAATGAAGACATGAGGCAGAAAAACAACTTCTATGTTTAAACATGGAACTATTTTTAAAAGTTTCTCTAGCCATGAAACCTTAAGGTGGGAGAAATAGGGATAAAAGAATGAAGATTCTATTTTCACAGGACTCATTCCTTGGAGTTACATGAATAATTATTTCAACCTCAAACAAATACTACAGAATGCCAATAAAATGTAATATTTACATGAAGTACTAATACTGGGGGATACACACACACACACACACACACACACACACACACACACACTCTTTAAAAAGGATTCTAGAAAAGTAACCAACATTAATAGCTTATCTGAAATTAGGCAGTTCACTTCATGAATTTCCCTCTCTATACAGAAATTCAGCATAAGAAGAAGAATAAAAATAGTAGCTACCATTTACTGAGTTCCTATCAGCCAGGCAATGCCTATAGGCTATCTTGTTTAATCCTCATAACTATTCTATGAGGCAGAAATTATTTCTATTTTACAGATGAAACAAGTGACTTCAAGTAACTCCTAAAGTTACTTTAGCTCAAAGATTGAATGATACCAGATTCTTTCAAATGGTGTTGGTGTCTAATACTTTAAGTCTGTATAACTCACTTTACTTGGATAAAAACATGAAAACACCAAACTATAATAAGGAACAGCTTGTCCTTTTATGGAGCTCAGTTTACTTCTGAAATACAAATATCATCCCCCAAATGCAGCTGCATGAAAAGTTTAGATTTTGGTACACAAGGTTTTCTTAGCAGGACAGCAAACATATAGTCCATCAATTTCATATTATGAAAGGCTGGAAAAGGGAATTATATAACTGAAACCAGCCATTTATTATCTGGTTCAGAATTGTGTATAAAGTCACCATTCATGTAATAGCTAATCAAAATAATCTCAATCTTCAAGAGCTTTTCCCTGTCAGTCCTTTGGAATATCATGTTCTCAAAAAGACTGGCTATTAATATAGCAATCTGTTACTTCCAAGGGGAGAAAATGGACTAGTAACATCATTAGTAATGACCCTTTTTTAAGGAGGGGGACAGTGGAAGTTAGGAGATTAGAATGGAAAGATGCTTTATTCAAATATTACTCCCTCTAAGCACATCCCACATTCTCACCTGATGAGTGGGACTTCGCCTCACTGGAGTAATGTCTACTCAGCTCCCCATCCACCACAAAATGATGGAGTTGTCTGTTCTGTAAATTAGGCATTCGGAGGTTCAAAGGTCTTTCGCCTAATGAAAAGAAAAAAAAAGCAATATGAGTAATTAAAGACGCATCATGGTTTTTCTTAAAAATAAGTTTTCACAAATCGCCTGAACACTCCTTAGGAAATAAGTAAGGAAAGTCGACAGGCACTGGAAGAATTTAAATAGCTGGAGAAATATCTAAAATAATAGTTTAGGAGGAAAATGGCAACTCATGCTAGTCTCAAGATCTACCATTCTGCCAGGACATTTTGAAGAGCTAATCACAAACTAAAGAAAAGACTGAGATTTCCAGTATGCACCCCAGCTCTGGCAGATAATGCATCACCTCTGTGGGGCATTTTCTTACTAGTGCAACCATTTTACCAAGGCAGGTCACTAACCACATAACAACAAATACCACAGAGACAGAGATGGCTTCAAGCCAATTACCCATTACTAGAACAACAACAACAACAAAACCTATGGCAAATCCACGAAAAAATATAATTAGAACAGATATGGTAAAAAAGGTTTCATATGCCAAATCATACTCTATCATAAACCTAAATCCATCATACTTAGCAAATTGTTGCCCTACACTGGATTATCCTGGGGTCACAAATTAGAGTCATCAAATCTTTCATTAATGCCTTTGCATCTTAACTCCAGTCTTTTTTTTAAAAAATTAACTAATTAATTAATTAATTTTTGGCTGTGTTGGGTCTTCGTTGTTGCGCGCGGGCTTTCTTTAGTTGTGGCGAGCAGGGGCTACTCTTCATTGCAGTGCGCGGGCTTCTCGTGGTGGCTTCTCTTGTTGCAGAGCACAGGCTCCAGGCGCAAGGGCCTCAGTAGTTGTGGCTCGCAGGCTCTAGAGCCCAGGCTCAGCAGTTGTGGCGCACGGGCTTAGCTGCTCCACGGCATGTGGGATCTTCCCGGACCAGGGCTCGAACCCGTGTCCCCTGCACTGGCAGGCGGATTCTTAACCACTGCGACACCAGGGAAGTCCCTTAACTCCAGTCTTAACTGTCAAGGATGACCAGAGAAGTTAAACAAGACCTCTACTAAAAAGTTTCTGTAATATTTTAAAAAGGAAGAACGTTCTTTGCCAGTACTCTGATCTGCTGATGTGTAATGTTTTACTCTATAGTTAAAGAATGCGGGTTAAGATGGTATTCTTACTTAGAAAGAAAACTTATTTTTTTGACGACAGTAACCACTCTCTGAAAAAAGTATAATAATACATAAAAAAAAAAGTCCTACAAAATTGTTTTTCTTCAAACACTATCACTACTTGAAACTAGAGGATCTAGTTCTATACCTATATGCTATACATCTCCCTCCACTCAAGTGCAAGCTCCAAGGGAGCAGGGAGCTTTATCTTATTCACTGCTGCATTTTCAGTGCCTAGAAGTGTGCCTGGCACATAGGAGATACTAAAAAAATATTTGTTGAATGAGTGAATGACAATGACTTGGGATTTTCTTCACATGTGGATACAAAAAAAATGAAATAATTTTTAAAATGGTAAAAATGCTCATGAATCAAAACTTTCTACACCTGTGTTTAAGAGAACAATTTCCAAAGTATACACCACACAAAATATTTTCGTAGGGACTACAGGCCAATGTGAAGCCTGAAAGAAGACAAAATTTCTACAAGTCTCTCCATTCTTATATTGTCCTTCAAATCTCTGTACTCTGTCATAGTACTTTAGAAGCAGTCACCACATTCTCTTAGGAACCAAATGTTATAAATTTCAGACAAATCTGTTTATGAAGTCTAAAAAAATCCAAAGTTTTAATCTTTTAAAAAATGATAAACATCTCCCATGGAATCCATTTCTTCAGGAAAAATGATCTGTACTGTTTACATCTCCCATTCCCATCCACCCTCTACAAAATATATGTCAATCACATGTGCCAGCTATTATTTAGGGATAATAAGGTTAAAAAAAAACTCTACAAGTTATATTTGCAGGAAGAATTCTTTCCTTTTTATAAAAAGGGACAATTTAAAAATTAATTTTGATAGAGAACCTATAAAATAATCTTCTCCATAAAATATCAAGTTTTAAAAAATCAGCAATTTTTGTTTCCCTTTGAAGTGCACAGAGTAGCTGGCTCTAAAGGTGTGGGTCACTCTAAAGATGTACCTTGTCCATCAGTGTTATCAGAAGTCAAGCCATTAGGGCTGTGCTCTTCTGAGCTTTGCCTGTAAAGTCCTGCACACAGTCTTCTTTCAGCATGCTGCAGTCTGTCATAGCCAGTTTGGGTGCAAAGGAACTCCATCTGCTTTGCCATCACCTTTTCAGGCTGCTAGTAAGTAAAGTGAAAATAAAGTAACTAAAACATTCTAGATTTTTTAATGGTTTAAAGATGCCAATTTCAGACTGCAGCAAATATATTTAGTAGTCATTAAAATTAGTTCATACTTCATGTGGTATACACGTTCCATAAATATGCACTGATGTCTATATCATCATGTTAAAACACAGAATGTTAGATTTTGTACGAAAGGAAAAAAGCTTTCTGCTCAATTCTGTAAAGAGAATTCCATTCTAGCTCAAAAGCAAAATAACCTTAGCTTTGTTTTCTAAGATACCAAGTCCTTTTAAAGATTTTTTATTAAAGGAACCTCAGAGCAACAGCAACATCTGTTATAAACTGCTTCTAAAACACAGGGCGAAGTCTTGGCATTTTTATTTTAGGATCTGGCACTACACAAACTCTGATATGATGACAGTATATTTGGGGGAGAAAAGGTGTAAAACGGCTGTCTAGAAGAACAAGACAAACACACCTCCCTCTAAAATTAAGCAATGCAAATTATGCAGAAAAACATCAGTGCCAACGAGGATCTTCACCTTCATCATGGAATGAAACTGCAGTATTTTCCAACCCATCATAAAAAGACATGTTTTAAAGTACACAATTAGTTGGCTGACATATAAATTTATCTCTGCATGTGTTCTCTAAGTCCCTTCTCTATGCACTGCTCTAAATTACCTATGTGTGATAATACCTATGACAGTCAAAGCAGTGATATTCTGCCAAGGAGGTAAGAGTCAAAATACACAGATAGGAATCACTGCCATGCTATATAGAAGAGCAATACAAGGCATCTACTATATAAAGTTATATATATGTTACAAACAATCCTGATTCACAGTAGTAAAAATCAATAGGTGAAATATATTAACTCACAGAATAGGATGAAAGCTTATACTATTATTCTGAATCAAATAAACGAATGGATAAAGAAGATGTGACACATATATACAATGGAATATTACTCAGCCATAAAAAGAAACGAAATTGAGTTATTTGTAGTGAGGTGGATGGACCTAGAGTCTGTCATACAGAGTGAAGTCAGAAAGAGAAAAACAAATACCGTATGCTAACACATATATATGGAATCTAAAAAAAAAAAAAAGGTTTTGAAGAACCTAGGGGCAGGACAGGAATAAAGACGCAGACGTAGAGAATGGACTTGAGGCTATGGGGAGGGGGAAGGGTAAGCTGGGACAAAGTGAGAGAGTGGCACAGACATATATACACTACCAAATGTAAAACCGATAGCTAGTGGGAAGCAGCCGCATAGCACAGGGAGTTCAGCTCGGTGCTTTGTGACCACCTAGACGGTTGGGATAGGGAGGGTTGGAGGGAGACGCAAGAGGGAGGAGATATGGGGATATATGTATACATATAGCTGATTCACTTTGTTATAAAGCAGAAACTAACACACCATTGTAAAGCAATTATACTCCAATACAGATGTTAAAAATAAATAAATAAACGAGATCAAAAGGAACCATAACTTCAATTCATTTAAATTTGTAACTAATTAATTAATAAAATTTCAATAAGATTTCTGAGGGGGAAATGTATTTTTCATCCTCTTAACATGAAAACACAAAACTTGGCACTACTAAATCTGACCAAAAGCAGTCACTAGTGAGAAGATCAACAGGAATAAAACTTACAGTACTTTCTAAAAGGCAAAAATGACTTTTTAAAATGTTAATTTCTGTGTACACGATTAAATAACTTAGCAGCAAAAGCATCTGAAGCTACATATTAATTAATTTTGCATTATACATGAATTGAAATGATTCAACAATAGTTACAATGTTGACTATTAATATATTATTGAGAACTAGAACTATTTTATCTCAGAGTTGTATTACACACATAATCAACATGGCTGTTTTCCTGGTATCAAGTTGCTTCTTTCTTAAGTAGAGAATCTGTATTAATTCCTACAAAACTTCAAAGAATAAATAAGTAGCAGATGTCAGGTTCTGCTCACAAAGCAAACTAAACCTAGCTGATACTGCTATCTCACGGATACAGCTGTGGATCAGGTGACATTGTAAAAACAACCAGAAATAAATTCAGTCTTTGGATGAAAGTGAATTTAAAACTGAAGCTAGTCGAAGCAGCCATTTATTTTTTAACCTACAGATGCTGTTATGAAATAGTAACTGGTGGTTGACGTTACCTGTGAACTAAGAGCAGCGAGTTCCTCACTCTTAGCTTTAGCCTGCTGGAAGAGTGTCTGCACAGAGTCCTGGAAATCTGGAAACCCATCCTGTGGGTCAAAGAATATGTCCTTTTTACTTTAAAATAACCATATTATCAAAAACTCAGAAAATGAAGTAAAGAAATCCACCTTAATCCTATTACCTGAATAATCATGATTAAGATTTTAATGTACAATACTTGATTTCAGTCTCTCAAGGTACAATTACCTTATTTCTACAGTTGTAACCTCAATAAAAACATAAATGAAAAAGATTAAAAGTTTATACATCCACAGTGTTTTACGCTGGAACATAGATTTTATGATCATTGATAATAATGATTATATAACATTTCATCTGGTGGTTTGACAGTTTAATCACTATCTTCATATTGGACATTTAGATTATTTGCCTTATTTTTGGTTTTATGAAAAACACTGCAAAAATATTTTCATGGAGACAGCATTTTCCATAGTTTAGATGATCTAATACAATAGGTTCCCAGAAGTAGAATTAGTACAAAGGGATGAATATTTTTATGTCCTTTACATATGTTACTCAAGGGCCTTTATTGCTTTATTGTATCATAAGCAATATATGACAGTTTTCCTTGCCAGTACTGGGTGTTGTTTTCTTAATTGTAGCCAATTTATACTTTTGTTTTGATAATCAAAAAATTTTTTAGGACTTCCCTGGTGGCGCAGTGGTTGAGAGTCCGCCTGCCGATGCAGGGGACGCGGGTTCGTGCCCAGGTCTGGGAAGATCCCACATGCCTTGGAGCGGCTGGGCCCGTGAGCCATGGCCGCTGAGCCTGCGCATCCGGAGCCTGTTGCTCCGCGACAGGAGAGGCCACAACAGTGAGAGGCCCGCATACCGCAAAAAAAAAAAAAGTTTTAATTTTGTATACTATAGTTGTATATTACTTATATTTTACTTTGTGACTTCTTCTATTACTATACTATTCAAAAAGACATTCTCCTTTAGAGATTTGAGAAGTACTCAAATCTACCCTCTAGTTTTCTAAAGCTTTATTTTATTGCTTCTTTTGTTTTTAAAATTTAACTCTCTATCCCATCTGGAATTTATTTTGTTATATGTAATGTGGTAAAAATCCAAAGTAAATTCCCAACCTGAATTTCTGCAGAATTCTTCCATGCTGACTTGTGATTTCTCCTTTACCAGTTCAAAGGACAGGTGATAGGGCTTTGGAATTAGAAAGACCTGCACTTGTGTTCCGATTCCACCACCACTTACTAGCTACATGACACTGGATGAGTAACTTAACCTTTCTGAACTTTAGTTCCTTCATATGAATAATAAGGATAAGAGAACCTATCTATTAGGGTTGTTGTGAGATAAAGTAAATGAGATATTGCCTTTAGCATACAATAACTGCTGAGTATCAGTGTGTATTCTTATATATTCTTATTTATATGTATTCTTATATTAAATAGTACATTCTTATATTAAACATAAGTATATCCTTTTTTTTTTTTTTTTTTTTTTACGGTACACAGGCCTCTCACTGCCGTGGCCTGTCCCGCTGCGGAGCACAGGCTCCAGATGCGCAGCCTCAGCGGCCATGGCTCATGGGCGCAGCCGCTCCACGGCATGTGGGATCTTCCTGGACCGGGGCATGAACCCATGTCCCCTGCATTAGCAGGCGGACTCTCAACCACTGCGCCACCAGCGAAGCCCCTAAGTATATTCTTATATTAAGTAGAGTGTACTTGGGGCACTGTACTCCTGCACAACACTGCAACTTAAATTATTTCCGTTTTATACCATACACACACACACACACACACACACACACACACACGCAAATACGTTTACTAATTTTATCAAGGTTTTTTTTGGCCTGTTTAGTGCTCCACATGAAATTTATAACTACAAACATCATGACAGCATGGTTTTACTAACTTTACTGAAAACTACTCAAGGAACCCTCAAAGACATTGTCATTAACTTCCAAAACGTTTCTCTCCTTGTTTGATAAAGCTGTATATTTGTAGCAAAGGGTGAATAATGAAAAACTGAAGTTGTTATATAATAACAGAGCAGAAAAAGTTGTAATAATAACAAAATATGTACCTTATTTGAAATATGAAACACTGGTTCAAAGATATTCCCCATTGGGGTCTTTTCAAAAAATTATTTCTCCACTGCAAATCTCATGTTTTCAAATACTTCATCTACCAAAGTTCATTTCCTAGGTAATAATTAATTTCCCATTTTTTAAAATCCAAAGACATGAAATAAAATAATTAGAATCAAGAACAAATAAATTTAACATCTTGAAATAGTCTTATGTAGCTCCATGGTGGGTTATACAATCAGCCTTTTTAAATTATTAAAAATAGCCACCTTTCTAGGCCCCTACAAGACCAAGGACCCTGGGCTTAGAGGAATGTATAGAATATAATCATTAACTGAGCTAGAATAAATTTTATACAAGTATATATACTTGAAATCTAAATGAAAAGTTCACTTTTCTTAGTCATTCCATTTTTCTCCTAAGAATTTATTTAGGCCTAAAAATCCAGCTTTATCTTTAACAAACTCTCCTTTAATTTAAGTTCTGAAGTTCAGTGAGGTAAGCTAGTAGGAGATTTGGAAAACAACATCAGTAAGAGGAGCTATCATTTTTCAGGTGCCTACAATGAACCAATTCCTGACTATGTTCTGTAATTTACTTATATTGTCTCATTTAATCCTCACACAAACAACCCTGGGTTTCCCTCATTTTACAGCTACAGAGATTAGCTTCAAAGCCTATGCTAAAATCACAAAATCCCTGAGTTGCCACCTTTATGAGACTCACAACAGTAAGTAGAGGCATTTCTTTTATTTCCTTTACTTTAGAAGACAGATCCAAAAAAATATTGCTGTGATTTATGTCAAGGAGTGTTCTGCCTGTGTTTCCTTCTAGGAATTTTATAGTATCCGGTCTTACATTTAGGTCTTTAATCCATTTTGAGCTTATTGTTGTATATGGTGTTAGAAAATGTTCTGATTTCATTCTTTTACATGTAGTTGTCCAGTTTTCCCAGCACCACTTACTGAAGAGACTGTCTTTCTCCACTGTATAGTCTTGCCTCCTTTCTCGTAAATTAATTGGCCATAACTGTGTGGGTTTATTTCTGGGCTCTCTATCCTATTCCATTGATCTGTGTGTCTATTTTTGTGCCAATACCATACTGTTTTGATTACTGCAGCTTTGTAGTATAGAACTATCATATGACCCAGCACTTCCACTCCTGCTTATACATTCGAAAGAAACAAAAACACTAATTCAAAAAGATACATGCACCCCAATGTTCATAGCAGCATTATTTACAATTGCCAAGATATAGAAGCAACCTAAGTGTCTACCAACAGATGAATGGATAAAGAAGATGTGGTATATATATACAATGGAATATTACTCAGCCATAAAAAAGAATGAAATTTTGCCATTTGCAGCAACATGGATGGATGTGGAGAGCATTATGCTAAGTAAGTCAGACAGAGAAAGACAAATACTGTGTATCACTTATATGTGGAATCTAAGAAAATATAACAAACTAGTGAATATAACAAAAAAGAAGCAGATTCATAGATATAGAGAACAAATTAGTGGTTACCAGTTGGTGGGGGCATAATATAGGGGTGGGGAGTAAAGGTACAAACTCTCAGGTATAAGACAGACTCAAGGATGTATTATAAAACACGGGGATATAGCCAATATTTTATAATAACTCTAAATGGAAAGCAACCTTTAAAAACTGTATAAAAAATTATTTTTAAATAAATAAAAAAAAATTCTTTAAGAAAATTTTTTAAAATGCAGATAACCACAGTACCCAGCTAACTTCACAACAATTTTAAAGAAGCAAAAAATTCTTGAAAAACACTCAGCACAATGCGTGGCATGCAGAAATTAACCCAATAAATGTTTGTTACAGATACTTATTAAGTTAACCCAAAAAGCCAACAGATTTAATCAGAGTAAAACAATAGCATGCTGTGATATTACTATATCTCTGTGATACAGGGGGAATAAGGTAAATTTTAGAAATATTTACATAGTATAGATATCTTAGAGAATGAGCTAGGCATTTAACACTAAAACCACCAAGAGAATATTGACTATATTGGTGGGGAACTATTTTAGTGAAAAAACAATGGAAATCTAGAAACACTTGTTTATTCACTCAATCTTGTTTGCCTAACAGGTTCTATCCTCTGAACTCAGTGATGGGGATACAATGACTCCTGCCTTCCTGACAAATACAGTGTAGAAAGGGAAATGGACAAAGAGATCCAGAGCACAGGGGAGTCACTGTGTCAGGGAAGGCTTCCCAGAGGGCATGATGTCTTGGCTGAGACTTGAAAGAAAAGAGATCTCTAGGGAAAGAGAACAGCTTTATATAAAGGCCTAGAGGCAAAAAGAACAAGATACCCTTGAGAAACTGGAAAATACTTAATACGGTAATATAGGTAACACAGGGAATACACTAAGAGGGAGTGGTCTGAGAAGCTGGAAACCCAGGGCCAAATTCTATGAGGCCTTGTAAGTCATGTTAAGAATTTAAAATTTTATCCTAAATGCAAACAGAAGCCCTTGAAGGTCTAGGGAAAAGACTAATCAGATCTGCATTAGAAAACCCAATCAGAATGAGATGGGGATAATGTACTGGGGGAGGGGGGTCCAGGATGGTGGTTAGAGGGCTGTAGTGAAGACAGAGACTAGTGGCCTAGTCCCACACAATGGCAGATGCAACAGAGAAACACATGAATTCCTGAGATATGGCTTAGGCAACTGGGAGTTTGGTGATAACATTCACTAGAATCAGAAACTCAAGACCAGGAGGTTTGAGGAGAGAGCAGAAAGTTGATGAATTTCGTTGGGGACATATTGAGTCTGATCTGCTGCTGGTGAGACCTCTGGTAGGCAGATGCACTGATTCTGGAACCTGGGGTAAGGTCAGGGCTGGAGAGTTCCAGCCCATCAGGCCCTGAGTGGAGTGAGCCCAGGCCAGAACCCCCAGGAGCTCGAATATCTCAATCTTATCTTTGATGGAGCTTGCAGAAGGAGAAAGGAGTGATCTAATCTTCTCATGTTAGGAACCAGAAGTGTAATCTCAGGCAAGAAAGTTAACCTCATTATTTCCAGTGTTCCCAGTTTTTAAATGGAGATTAAAACATAGCTTAACTGCCCAACGGAGATTTGTGGGGATAAAATAAAGTAATGCAAATAATAAAGCTTGAAAAAGTATACACTGCTATACAAATATATGGCGGCACCATTATTAGGATTATTAACCATGAGAATATTGAAAAGCCGGAAGGGGGAACTTCAAGCTCTACATGCGAAAGTTTTTAGAAAATGGACACTGCTCCATCATTAATAAAGAGAAATACAAGCATGCAATAAGAAATAAATAACAACAAATAACACAGATCAGTGGTCTCTCTGCAACTGGGAACATTACTATTCCGATTTTCTCTCAATCTTTGACAGTTCATCGTGGATGGGAAGACTACTGGACTAAGTAGCTATCACTTCATGACATATAAAGTAGGTTTGTACCCCAAAATATATGACTTAGAAATAAAAGTGAGAACATTCCCAAGAAAATGGTCTCTTTCACATTATGTTTGCTACAGGACTCTTTTGATATGTCTCTGAAGCTTTTTTCCCAGGAACCAGCTGTACCATGCTATGAGCAATTTATCTTCTTGTCATATTCTTGGCTGCTGCCATTAATCACAGTGTTCCCTTACGAGACTCTGAGTCTAAGCACTGAGAAAATAAAAGATATAGGGTGGGATGCTGTTCATGACCTAATTAATTACTCTCATCGCATTGGTCTCCACCCCCATTCCTCCTCATCCTTTCCACCAAACACTATCAAGTTGCTTTAAAACCACTGCTTAGCTATCTTTAAAACAACTTGTTCCAACAGATGTTCTCGGCCTCACACGTGCATTTTCCCTTTCTCTACTCACACTTTCTATATGAATAGCAGATTGTAATGCTTCTGTTTTTCTGATCCAGAGGGGAAGAGTCTACATCAAATTAGACCAGCTTTCTTTTCAACAAGCTTAGTAACAGCGTAGGTGGGTATTCTGACCCTCTTCCCTCCCCCTTCCTCACTCTGCCACCCTCAACCCACTGGAACTGCTAGCAGATGTTTCCTCTAAGTCTTTCTTTTTCAAGCCCCGATTCTCTGACTTTCTGGTCTCTATTAACAAACTTCATTTCTTTCATCCAGTTATCTCTGATTGCTTTGCACTCCCAGCCCACACAGGATGAAGAATGTTGTCACCTCTCATCTCTTTACCTAGTCTCCAGCAATTTCAGTGAACGAAGAAAACTGACAGACGAGAAATGAACAGTAACCGTCCATTTAGTCAGCTACCATCGCCAGGGCTGAGACTGGTTGTTTTACACACCCTTCCTCTCTTCTAATACTTATTATACTGGAGGCAATGACAGGGTTTATTCATAGGAGATGTTCTTGATGAAAAAGAAAAAATATCAACTGAATCCACTTATAACTAATTTTAAAAAAACTGAGAGGAAGACAAGAGAGCCAGGGACTTTGGCTCTTGATTTTTCATCTCCTTTAGTAGTCAAACCATCTTAAATATGTTCTGTCACAGGTAGAGTATAAATAAGTCAAACTAATTTTTCTTGATTTACTGTTTATCTTCCCAACAAACTGTTTTGCTTCATTGTAAAAAATAAGTATGTCAAATGGTGATATCTTATATTTAAATACATTTTGTCACTTATATTGTTAAATTTTCTACTCAAAATGTATAATCGTTGGGCTTCCCCGGTGGCGCAGTGGTTGAGAGTCCGCCTGCCAATGCAGGGGACACGGGTTCATGCCCCGGTCCGGGAAGATCCCACATGCCACGGAGCGGCTGGGCCCGTGAGCCATGGCCGCTGAGCCTGTGCGTCCGGAGCCTGTGCTCTGCAACGGGAGAGGCCACAACAGTGAGAGGCCCCGCGTACCGCAAAAAAAAAAAAAACAAAAAAAAAAACACAGTATAATTGTTAAACTTCCTTGCATTAGAAAATAACTGTGATTCTTTCCCCCTTCTTCAAAGACTACCAATCCTGTGCACACTTTGCCCTTCTTACCATACTAGCAGGAGGAAAGGTATAATCTGGAGCGTTTTTCACACCTAAGATGCTCTGTGAATGCTCATGAGCACCCAGGAGAGTGGTATTGCTTTGAAGTTTAGAAGTCAGACCTAGATTTGAAGCCCTGGCTCTGCCACTGCAATGTAGAAAGTTGGGCAGGTTGCCAAGCCCTTTCTGAGTCTCTCCTTGGCTGTAAATGGAAATCATAAAGCCTCCATATAGAGTAGACAAGGTCTGTGATAATTTCAAATGCCTAGCATGGACAGGCATACAACAGGTTCAATAAAAACAGTTATTTCAAAAAAAAAAAGTTATTTCTACAACTGACCCAGAGCTGGATTTGAGGCCTCTGATCAAAAAGAAAAGAATAAGCATAATCCATTTGCAGTTTAGCTGAAAGCAGATTCACACAGAAGTTTGTATTCCAGGTGGACAAGCTATTCATCTAGCCTCAGTAGGATATTCCCAAACCTCACGTACTGACATATAGGGCTAAAGAGGCTTTCCTTAGAGGCGGCATTCCAAATGACAGGCTACCCTAATAAGGCCTCCCAAAGCTAGCAGGCTATTTCCTCTGTGACTATCTCATATATTCTAGGAACTATAAAGTTCAAAATCTCTATGTCTTTTAATGTCTTACATGCCCTGTAGGAAGGAGCACTATTCAAGGACAAGAGATTATCCTGAGTACTTCACAACATATATACTGATATTAAACAACGACAACAATGACAGTCAAATAAATAGTTAACTATCCTTAGGGCAGGAACAACCTACTATATAATAAGAAGAGAAAAATATGACAAGGATTTTAAAATTTCATTCCACCCAACCCTTCACAAACATCAGGAAAATACATCATTTAGCAATAAGTAAACAACTACTGAGCTTGAACAAAGCACTAATTTTTTAGTGTATACTCATGCACTGAAAATGGCATACAAGAAAACGTTTCTCTTTCCTTTACACATCTCTTTTGAGTTATTTCTATTTCATCTACTGGACATAACATTTCTTTTTGTTCTCTGATCTTAAAAATGATCTGTTTAAGATTGAAAAAACTTAGCAACTTGGCATGTATGCTCATTGGTTGCTGTCAAGGATTTTGGAAAAATAAAGATGAAAAGGAAGAGAAAAAAGGACTCATTAATTTGAGCCTAGTAATTAGGAATCTTATACTGCTTTACAATGGGTTAAGTTTATTTTTATATTACTTTTTCTTAATAGAGAGTTAATAAGCTAAGAATCACAAAACAATCAAATAAGACAAACAGTATGTTCAAAGAATTCTAAAATCTTTGTAGTTTTACTTATGACTGTCTTTTGTGTCAGCCACATATTCTGGACAAACTGGTCTCATTGTTCTCTAAACACACAGCGTATTTTCTTACCTCTGTGTCTTTGCCCATGCTAGTCTTTCTTTGCAACTCCCCTCCGCCCTCCACCCCACATCCCTACCTTCTGAAATCCTATCCTTCTTTTAAAACCCAGCTCAGATGGTATCTCCTCAATAAAGCCTCCTCTAATCTCTCCTCATGCCAGAAATTCTCCTCCTCCCCAGTAGACACACAGAAGGTAGACATAAATAAAGCACTAACGCTTGGTGAAAAATCTTCTTAGGGGAGTAGTAACCCTATACGACCCATACTAACTACCTCAGTATCAGCTTCCACAACCAAATGAACAGCTCCAGTATCTCGAATTTGACTTAGAGTATACCACAAGGGAATTTAGACAGCATTTATGCCAATATTGTGTATTTTGCAAAGGATTACACAATACACTATATACATGTGTAGGTATACACACATGTATAACACACACATTTTGCAGATATTGATGCTCTGCAAAACACAAACTTTTTAAAAAACTAAGCAAAAACAAGACAAAATTAAAACAAACCAACAAAAGTAAACTACTGTCCTAAATTCAAAGCTAAAGTCCGCTATTCATTCCTGGGAAACAAAATCAAGAGTTTAGTATAAGAACATTTACAGACACCTGGGGTTGATTAGTCACTTGTCTATTTAGGAAAGGTTAGAATTGTTATTCACAGAAAAAGAAAACACTGATTATCTTAATTCTAAATCTGCAACTGTTCAAATGGCTTTGTGATGTCTATTAAAGTAACAAACTAATCATATAGAACTATAATTCAGTTATCTCTAGTGGAATATAAAGGACTAGAAGGGTCACATCTAATGCTATAACCTAACATTGTGAGCTCCTAAAAAGAAACTCACAACACTGTAACTGGATACAAGAAACAACTTGTTTACATTTCAGATCAGGGCCATTGAGAGGGTCAGAAAGACTTATCAACACAGCCTAACAAGAAAACACTATAGCTCCAAGAGTCCATGAGATTCATGATTTCAAACTTCAATGTTCACTAGTGACCTCTGAAGCTAGACAAACCAGGGCTTGAGTCATGATGACATAGAGAGCCAATGGTGAGAAAGAGAGGCGAACGTAATTTCTAACCTAGTAGCTGCCTGCCTTTACTGGACATTGTGTAGGTTTTGTACCTTCTTTCCTCTAAATCCTCCAATGGCACAATGCCTTCTAGCAGTTTCTTTGTTTATCCAATTTCCCTTTCAGTGGTAGAGTCACTAACAGCTAAATCCACAGGGATACTCTCTTACTTATTATCTTGAGATGCAACAGGAGAAAACTATTTCACTAGTTAGCTCTTTCAATGGCCTTAGATCATTTCAATAAATTTTCTGAGTGGTATCTGAGGCTAACCCATCTTAAACATTATTCCAGAGCTAACAGTGAGAAAGATTACAAATATAAGCACAATTTTTAAAAAGGTGCTCGTTTTGGACATTTTTCTCTTCTTTGAGAACCACTGCTTGGGGCTAAAGCTTTCAGAAGTCAAAGATGTTTACCCATGGCCATTCATCATTTCACCTAACAGATTTTATTAAGTTCTATTAAGTGCAAGGCACTATTATAAACTAAGTAAAAGTAGTAGATAGACAGATAAGAGCTCTATTGTCATCTAATGGGGCAGACCAATAATAAATTGAAAATAAATACATAATAGTTTCAGAAACTGGTAAGTGCTATGAAAACAAAACAAGCCAGGACAAAGAGCCTTAATGTGATGTTGGGGTAACAGTGCCTCTTTAGAAAGGGAAGCAGGGAAGTCAGAGAAAACTCTCTGCTATGAGCTGAAGCCATGTGAAGATCTACAGAAAGATCTACAGCGGAGGAACAAACAGAGAGGGCTGAGGCACAAATGAGTTTGACGTGTTCCAGGAACAGAAAGTCGGTCAGTGGAGCTGGGACACAGTAAGAATGGGGAAGTGTGGTAGCAGATGGGGTTAGATGCAAGCCAGAGTCAGATCATGCAGGGTCTTAGATGCCTCAGGAAAAAGCGTAGATTTTATTCTAGGCACAGTAGAAAGCCACTGGAAAGACTGAAGCAAGAAAAGGGATTTATGTTTTTAAAAGATTAACTCTGGCTTTGGTATAAATGAAAGATTATTACATACAAACAGATGCTACTAACAAATTACTAGTAAGAATAATTTGATGATGGAAATTTAGGGTAGTTAAACATAGCTTGTTTTCTTTAACTTGAAATTAAATAATGAATGGCTAAGAGCACCGACCGCTATCCCCTGCACAAGAAAAAAAGGAAGGAGTTTCCTGACTTCAAATTTCTGCTCTGTTGCAGACTGGCCTTTAAAAAAGTATTCAATCCAAATTAAGGAGCAGTCATTCTGAAACCAGTTCTGAGAGCCCTAAGAAAAACACATTTTTCTTGCTCAACTCACCTTACGACTCGCAGGTCTGAAATCAGGACTGCCTCAACCATGATCCCCTAAAAGAGGCTTTTAATTACAGTAAAGTCCCCATAACTTGCAGCTACTAAATTGTCAACTTCTCTCAGATATTTAATATAAAGAAATTAAACCTTAGCTCCTCTCAGTCTATTTGATAAGATGACTAATGATGTAAATAAAAAATTATAAAAGGAATAGTTTAACCAGTAAAGAGTTTTAAATCTGTAAGAAACATCTATTTACAAATCAACCTTTGATAAACTGACTGGACATCAAGCTTATCATTCATTGTTGTTTCCTTCTAAGAACTTTCTGAGTATCTTAGTTCAAATTACTATAGATACTTCAAAGCAACCAAATTCTATATAATTTTTAAGATTCTACAATTCACATTTTCTCACTAGTTGATGGGACCATTCTTTTTTTTTAGTTTGAACTAGTAAGCAAACAGTATTAGCATAAGAAAATACAATACATAATCATACCTCCACTTTAATTCTCTTCGGGGATAATTCATCTCTTTCTCCACATTTTGATCTGAGGGGAATGGGGGAGAGAGAAAAACTTGAGAAGGTAACCAATTTTTTCTAAAGGCACCTCAATCTATAAGCTTCCACCAAAACATATAACCCTGGAGCCCTGCCACCAGAAATGACTTCATAATGAACATTAAAATAGTGAAAAAGAGACTTTTTATCATTTCTAAGTTAACGTTGGGGAAAAATAGGCAGACACAGTTATATTACACATTTTAAAATTATTGCACACTACCTAAGAATGCCTCACACAGAAAGTACTCAATAAGTATTAATGAGTACCACATAATGAAAAAGGAAAAAAATCAAGGAGGACTGTATTCCATGACACCCTTCATGGATCAGTATAATTTAGGATAAAATGAAAAACAAAATGGCCATTTAAGACAAATGCTTAAGGCTACAGGGAGATTAAGGAGATTAAAATGCATTTTGTCTATCAGAACTATAAATGCATTTTCCCTGGACCTAGGGATCCCTCTGCTGGGAATCTCTCCCACAGAAGCACCTACATATACATGAAATATAACTGCCAATTAAACAATGGCAAGTCATAAATTTTAAGTTATACCTCAACTTGAAAGATGTTAAAATGTGGAAAAATACACCTCAGAATCAACAAAATATGATATGTATGATGTTATTTACTGTGGTATTACTTATAACGGCAAAAGACTAGAAACAACTCAAGTATCCATCAACAGGGGACTAGTTAAATGAATCATGGTATATCCACACAAGGCAGTATCATGCAGCTGTATAAAATAATGAGGAAGATGTATATGTACTAATATAGCAAGATCTCCAAGACACGTTAAACTAAAAGCAAAATACAGAATAATATAGACACATGCTACTTATTGTTTTTTCAAAAAAAGGTATAAGTGAGAAAACATATTTATATTTATTTACATGTGCATAGACAAACACTAGAAGGATGAAAAAGAAATTAATAAAAACTACCTACAATGAGAAGAGGAACAGAGTAAAAAGAGACAGAAATGAGAGTGCAACTTTTTTGCATTAGCTTTATACATAGTTTTGGCTTATAAATAATGTAAAAGTCTTGTGTATTTTAAAATGATTTAACCTTAAAAACATATAAATGTAAATAAACACTACAAAAAATAACTAAAAGTTGTTGAAAGCAGTCGCCTCTGGGTCGTAGTATTCAGAAAGAAGGGGGATGGAGCAGGGGAATTGCTGAGTTTCGTGATAAGCCTTGTGTACTATGTGACTTCATAAATCATGTACATGTACTACTTTGATTAAAGAAAATTATTTAAGTAAAGCAGTCAGAAAGAAAATATTGTATAATACAGTGAAGAAAACAAAGTCACAAAAATCAGCTCTTGATCACTCAACTCAAAAAGAATCTTGTAAATAATCCTATACTATTGCTGTGTATTCTTATCCTGTTCATTTATTTTGCATAATTTTACTTGTTCCCAGTTTGTAAGTATATGGGCTCTTGAGATAGGACAGACAACAAAGCTGCTGTGAGCTGGGGAAAATAATGGTGATGACAGCAAGTGCCTGTATCAGTGGTTTTCAAACTTGAATATACACAAGAATCATAGGAAATGCTTGTGAATGTTTGGACTCTAAGGCTCCATCCCCAGAAAATGTGATTTATTAGAGCTGGAAAGGGTGCTCAGGATGTGGTTTTTTTTTTTTTAAACGCACACTCAGTCACACTAATGCATCTCCTCCGAGAAGCAGTGGCAAGCACAACCAATGGTGCACTGGAAATCAGGGTCCATGTGGAATAAGTGAACAAAATCAAAATGGTCTGCTATCTATAGATAATGCTTAGGCTTCAAGTGAGGATAAGATGAAAAATAATAAGGTATGTTTACATTAAATTTTAAAATCACCACTGCTTTTCAACATGGGTTTTTTTATTTCAAACACATGTTCCATATTGCCCTTGCTAGTAACCTAGTATTTTCCAATTTTCTTTTAAATACTGGGCAATGGAGTCTTTTTATCTATTCAGCTAATCTCATTAGATCGCAGACACCTTGCAAAAGGAAACACGTTGCTTCCACAGAGAGTTCAACAAGTTCATGTAGTTGGTAGGGTATACAAATAGGTCTATAAATGATGACTAACTAAATCCCATCATCACACTCAAAACCAAAGAAAGCATCTGTGTGAGAGAAGAATGTCGAGAACCACACCAAACCAATGCTATAGTCCTAGGGAACTATCTTTCAAAAGACAATAAAAGAGGATTCAACAAATCAATGAAAACCACTTCAGCAATAATGTTTTGAACTTCACTGTTTAATCTTATAGAACTATAATCACACTTCAACTTTTTCAGATATGCTTATATTCTATCAACGGATGGTGTTTCAAGCTCTACTTCTAACAAACAATGCAAAAATACTGCCAATTAGTTAAACACTTACTTGGTGGTTCTGTAAGTATATTTATAGGTGACTTCTCGAGAAATCTGCCTAGCCAGGGCAAAAAGTTCATCTCTTCTTGTCAGTAGAGCGTTATCCTTCACACAAAGCTGAGCAGCCGCTTCATTAACGGTGAGCTGCATGTTCAAAACAAAGTTTCGAAAATTATAAACATTTTTATTTCATCAATACAGAAAA
The DNA here is from genome assembly GCF_949774975.1 of Lagenorhynchus albirostris. Classification (NCBI taxonomy): domain Eukaryota; kingdom Metazoa; phylum Chordata; class Mammalia; order Artiodactyla; family Delphinidae; genus Lagenorhynchus; species Lagenorhynchus albirostris. The sequence goes on from NC_083100.1 coordinate 43,679,577, forward strand.
TGTTTCACTTAAGAATATAAGAAGTCACATCATTATATAATGAAATCATAATTTACGAAAATCACGTTAGCCTTTACTCCTAATTAGTCCTACTGCCTAATTTCAGAAGCAAATCAAGTTATCTACATCTCTCAGAACTTGAACTAATCAAAATAGTCATCTTGGTTTTATTTATTTATATGCTTTATTTATTTTTGTTTAAGTAGGAGAGTTTATAGAAAATAAGCAAAATAAAAAGTTAAAAAATGTTCTGCATCTTATTTTGCTTATGAGAAACCAAGGGATATGATTTTATGATATGCTGATAATATTTCCTTAACTACAAGTGAGTATACATGGTCTTACAGATTTTTTTTTTTTTTTTTTTTTTTTGCGGTACACAGGCCTCTCACTGTTGTGGCCTCTCTCGTTGTGGAGCACAGGCTCCGGATGCGCAGGCTCAGCGGCCATGGCTCACGAGCCCAGCCGCTCCGCGGCATGTGGGATCTTCCCGGACCGGGGCACGAACCCATGTCCCCTGCATCGGCAGGCGGACTCTCAACCACTGCGCCACCAGGGAAGCCCCAGGTATTTTTTTTAAGGTGAACTGACATGAAAATTCTTAGGAAGAAATAAAAAACGATTTTAGTTAAGTATTTATAAAATCAGTAAAAGATAGCATTATCACAAATGAGGGTTATAATGGAAAATCAAGGTCTTGGAGTCACTAAATCTCTAAGATTCATCTAATTCAACTCTTTCACCTAAGTGCTAAATATTGCCAATATAGAGTTGCTAGTTGACCAAACACCTGTACTAAAATTTAAAATATCAAAGGTTATCCTAAACTGAAAATCTGTAATTTGTTTACTAGACTACAAAATGTTTTTCACATAATTTTGTCAACTTAAATAGATGTAAGTAAGGAACTGCCAAGAGGTATATCAGGCTTCTTTAAAAAGCAAGAAACATACTCATTCCAGGCATGATTGACGGCAAACTGATGGGATGTGATGGCAGAGAGACCTAGGATGAGTCTTGCTCTGTCACTTACCAGCTGTGTGATTTTGGACATGTAAAGACTTCTCAGAGCCTCAGTTTTCTCAGAGGCAAAATGGGATAATATCACTACCTCCAAGGACTGTAACAAGAAGTAAGTGAGAAGACAGCTGGCACAAAGTTGTTGTTAGTATTAGTTCTCGTTTTCCTTTGACAAAGAATCAGGCATTTACCTTTCTCCCTAACCAGTTATCCCACTTTATTCACAGTTTTTCTTACTTAAAATTTTTGAAAATACAGAGAAGCAAAAGAAAATGAATGCAGCATGCAGTCCTTCCATCCAGAATGACTATTAATATTTTAATGCATATTATTCCAGTATTTCTCTGTGTACATATATACATGTGAATGTAGATGTGTAACTTCCTTTCCTTCACTTACGTATGCTGCATTTTTTACTTTTTCATATATTAAGGCAGAGACTTGGCTTGTTTACAACAGTATCTGGCATGGTTAGTAAGCTTAATAAACACTGATTGACTGATGAATGAATTTAAATATCCTGTACAATGTAATTTTTACTACCTAGACATGTAATATTACATTGTAGAAAATAGCAATATATTATTTAAATCAACCTCACTCTGGACATTACCCTCATTTTTCATGTACTACAAAGAAAGCTGCAAAGAGCATTCTTTGTGCATCTTTACACACATATTCAGTTATTTACTTGGAATAAATTAGTACAAAGAGACTTCTTGGTCACAGAATATACTAAATTTTAAGAGATTTACATATTTCATCAAATTTCTCTCCAAAAAAATTGTTTCAAATCTTAATGCTACCAACAATTATATGAAGAGTTCATTTCCCAGAATCTTGACCAACACTGGCTGTTATCTAAAAGCTTTACCAATCTGATGTATTTTCAATGACTTTTGGTTATAATTTGCATTTCTTTGGCTATAACACTGAAATTTTTATGTTTTTGACTTATTTTAAAATCTGCTTGCTCATGGTAGCTGCTTGTTTCTTCTATTGCACTATTTTGTTTCTTAGGGACTTAAGGAATTCGTTATGTATGAAGAGCATTAACTCTTCATATGTAGTGGTTTTGATTTTTTTATTTTTTCATAGTTTGTCATTAGCCCTATAGTTTTGTCTTGAGTGCTATGCACAGAAGCTCCCTTCTTACCCTAATACATATAAATGTTCTCCTATAATTTAGTCTAATGGTTTTATTTTTTTCCACATATTTACTCCATCTAGAATGTGTTATGGTATGCAGTATATGGTATGATATAGGTATCTAATATCCTCCTCCCCAGATTTCCAACTGTAGGTTACACTGGCTTATTCTCAAATACAGGCATACCTCATTTTATTGTGCTTCGCTTTATTGCACTTTGCAGATACTAATTTTTTACAAATTCAAGGTCCGTGGTGACCCTGTGTTATCAGATGATGGCTAGCATTTTTTAGCAATAAAGTATTTTTTAATTAAGGTATGTACATTTTTTTAGACATAATGCTGCTGCACACAATACACTACAGTATAGTGTAAATATAACTTTTATATGCACTGGGAAACCAAAAAAAATTTGTGTGTCTCACTTTATTGTGGTGGCTTGGAACCAAACCTGCAATATCACCAATATGCTTGTAATGCGGCTACTGGCAACAAGGTTACAATAAGCCCAGGCTTCTTATTTTAAACCCATAACTGAAAATAAAAACATAACAGGAGGAATTTATTTTCAGCTTTCTCCCCTCCTCCTAAAGAATCCTCAGTAGATCAATTTCTTCCCTAAGTGCTTTTGACAGGCACAATGTTATAGGAGTTAAAAGTAAAACATACTTCAAAGAATAATCTCCTAAATAAATTAACTTCAATTTCAGCTTAGCAGTAGCTACAATGACCTTGAAAGATCCTTCTCAAGTTGCTTTTTATGTAGCTGTTTCTCTTTTGTACTCATAAATCTAAATTAGTATGGAGAAATTCTGATTGTCAGTAAGATATTTGAATTGACAACATTCAGAGGTACCAGCTCATTCAAAACTGCAGAAAATAAAACAATATTCTAAGATTCCTTCCATCATCCTACCAGAAACCAAGAAAAAAAAACATAACACAATCTTTGTGACTGAATTCAGGCTCCAACAGACCGAAAAACTATACTGAACTCTCCAGGCCCTCAGAGAGCCTTCTGGTAGAAAAACTGAGGCTGGAGAAATAATTATAGCTCACTCCAAGTTGTAACATGAAGCTGATTCATCAAGCTTTCCCCTCAGAAATGTATTTTCTCGATTTCATGCTCCCAGTTGTTAATAATTAAATCAATAACTATTATGATATATTTTAAATAGAAAAATGATACAAATACTCCAAAACCAGTAGTCATTCACTGCAGCACCAAGCTAGCTTTTTAAAAGTAAGTTTCTAATTTTGTTAAAAGTATAAAATAAGATATTCTCCCTCATTGGTTTACTTACTTCCTCCACTTCCTCCTTTCATGGCTAAAAATACCAAAATTCCATTCATATCTTCATGTAAAAGATTTCTTAAAGTTAGCTTTCTATTATTTTTAACTAGATTTTAAAACTTTCTCTACTGGTAGTTATAATCTTTAACAATCAAATGATTGTAACTTTCAATTAAGTTTCAAGTAAGTGTTAGCATAAAAATACTACATGAATGCTGTGTGATAGGGATGTGTGATAGGGAGGCTCTAAAGGCAATCAAGACTTTCATTTCTAGCACAGGGAGGGCTAGGTACCATGACCGGCCCCTCTCACATTTCTCACAGGAAAAATGTTGGCTAAAATAGAAGGAAAAAAATATCTTAAATGCATCAATAAGCCAGCAAGACAGTAAGAACGATTCAGGCCAAAATGAATGAAGACAGTATCTCAAAGGAGTAAGTTGAGGACAGCTGCTAAACCAGATGAACTTCAATCTTTACACCCTCATTGGGCTGGTGAGTGTGGGAAGAGAATAACAGGAAAAGCCGAGTATCCATCAAAGGTGAGGCTGAGGAGTCTACGAAAAACAATACGAAAGTACTACAGCCTGATGTAAGACAGAATTAGAAATATACCCATACCCCACAGGAGAATGCAAGGAGAATTACCTGTCTTTAACCTTGTTACTAAATGGGAGAGAACAGAAGATACTCTCCTGAGATTTCATAACCCCAAATCAGCTCTTCACATGGATTTTCAGCCCTAATTCACACTAAACAGCCTGAGAATTAATTTTCATAGGGTCCCAGAGTTATTATGTGCAGAGTACAGGTACCTGGTAGAAGCAAAAACAGCCTCTAGGAGAATCCATTTTCTTCCTAGGCCTCAAAACATTTTCACAGTTCCAAGAAATATGAGTTCATAGACAGAAATCATAAAACATCCAAAGAAACAAGGAATCAAAAGTAAAAACCAGCAGAAACAACAGACAGCAGAAACAGACCCTCAAAGATTTCATTTAAAGAAATAAAAGGAGTTGAAAATATGACTAAAGAGTAATATAGTAAAAATGACTAAGAAAAATTGAGAAGTCAGAAGGAGAGAAGAAATTGGGGCACGGTAAAACAGAAGATTTCAAAAGCAGACAGTAGTCAGATAACCACTGGCTTCTAAACACAACAATGAAAGCTGAAGGCCAAGGAAATGATATCTTCAATTACTAACAGAAAATAACTGACAATATAGAATTTGATACCCAGAATAAGTAGCAATTAAGAATGAGGGCAAATAAAGATATTTTCCAATGGGGTGAGGAAGGAGAGAGTTTGCTATCAGTAGGCCTTCATTAAGAAAATTCTACATAATGCACTTCAGGCTAAAGGACACTAATTCCAGATGGTAAATCTGAGATATAAAGAGGAGGAAGGGAAGAAATACAAAATAAAATAAAGGAAATAAATTCAAAACATCAGTCATTATAATAAATGTAAATGGACCAAATGTTGCAGTTAAAAGACAAGGAATGTAAGAGAATTTTTTAAAAATCCAATTATTGCTATTTACAAGAGATGTATCTAAAACATGGATTCAGAAAGACTAAAAGTAAAAGGATGGAAAAAAGAAGTAACACGAAATTACTAACAAGAAGAAAGCATATGTACTTATATTAATATCAAACAAAAAAGTTTTTTAAAACTAAATGCATTATTAAAGATTAATAAGGTTGCTGCACAGTACATAGAGAAATAGACAACTCCACAATCAGAGTAGGTGATTTTAACACACAACTCTTAGCTACTGATAGAGCAAGCAGACAAAAAAAAAAAAAAAAAAGTCTATAGAAGGTTTGAAAAACAGTTAATAAGCTTGTTAAAACAGACACATACAGAACACTCTACCAACAACTGCAGAAGCACATTAAAAACACTGACCACATACTGGGCCATAACTCATATCTCAACAAATTTTAAAGGGCTGGCATCATACAAACCATGTTCTCTGACCACAATGTAATTCAGTTAGAAATCACTGGGAAAAAGAATAAAGGAAAAACCCCCTCATATTAGGAAATGAAAAAAACTTCTTAATAACTCAGGGATTAGAAAAGAAATCATAAATAAAAAGAGAAATAATCAGAATTTAAAAATAATAAAATAACCACATATCAAAACTTTGGGAATAATGCTAATTCAATACATAGTGACAATTTATGGCCTTCACTCCTTACATGAGAAAAGAAGAACAGCTGAACATTAATGAACTCAGGATGAAATATAAGTTAGAACAATAAAATAAACTGTAAGAAAGCAGATGTAAACACAAACACAGCACAACTAAAAATATCAATTAAGCCAAAAGTGCTTCCTCAAAAAGAAGTTGGAAAAGCTTTTCTGTAAAAGGTCAGATAGTAAATATTTTAGGCTTTATAGGCCAGTCTGTGTTACAACTACCCAATGCTACATCATAGCTCAAAAGTAGCCATAGATAATACATAAACAAATAGGCATGGCTGTATTCCGATAAAAGTTTATGTGCAAAATCAGGAGGTGGGCTAGATTTTGCTCACAGGCTCTAGTTTTCAGATCCCTGAAAAGATTAATATAGTTGACAAACCTCTGGCAAGACTTGATCAGGGAAAAAGAGACAAATGTACAAACAATATTAGGTCTTAAAAACGATAAACGACTTTATGCCAATATGTTTGAAAACTTAGATGAAATGGACAAATTCTCAGAAAAATGTGACTTATCAAAAGTGACTCAAGAAGAAAGACTACCCTAATAGTCCTATAATCCACTTTTTTAAATAATCAAAAGGGAATGTCCAACATTTCTTTTCAAGTATTAGACGTTGCAATTGATCCACTCAAGCTGAGAGTTCGGAATTCAGCATCATAACTCACTAGTAATATGTTCAGGTCTAAGAGGTTCCCGGATTTGGCATTCCCCCTCTCTCAGAACTAAGACTGTTGGGCTTCTCTGAAACACTCAGCCTTGCCTTCTCAACACTACAGTGGTAACTGACCTAAACTTGGCATCACCATGTATTCTGTGGGCCGAGGTCCTTATGTTAGTAACCTGCTTAGCACTCCAGTTCCTGTAGCATTTCCACTAGCTCTACAACTTACCCACTAACTCCACATTCTCCTCTTCTTCCCCTTCCTATCCTTGAGTTCCAGAGCTCTTCAGCTGGACGTTGCTATCTGCTGACAAATATTCTATTGATATAATGCCAACTTGTCTATGTGCTTTTATTTCTGAATATTACAAGCCCCTACATTCTCCACGGCCTTGCTATTCTCAACTTTCAGTTTCTCTCTCTTTATCCATTCATTTCTGTAAGATTTGATGCATACTGCTTACCTAGTTTACCAAATACTCTGCCAACACACCTTTGGACAGATGGAACTCTGCCTGCCTGGACTTCCTTCTAGTACTGCTTCTGGGTTTGTCCCTTAGCACCTGTCCCACACCAGTAACTAGGCCTCAGCCCCTCACACCATCTTCATGGTCTGACTCCTATGGCCAGGCCATACTGAGCCATGTCCTAAGACCATCACTGATTCTCTAGCTTAAAAACAGTGTGTGTAACAATGATTCATTCTACAATTCTTTACTGTAAAATGTAAAGAATTATATATTTACAACGTATACTTGGAAACAAGTATAAAAATGCATGTAAGAATAAGAGGGCTTCCCTGGTGGCACAGTGGTTGAGAGTCCGCCTGCCGATGCAGGGGACGCGGGTTCGTGCCCTGGTCCGGGAAGATCCCACATGTCGTGGAGCGGCTGGGCCTGTGAGCCATGGCCGCGGAGCCTGCGCGTCCGGAGCCTGTGCTCCGCAACGGGAGAGGCCACAACAGTGAGAGGCCCGCGTACCGCAAAAAAAAAAAAAGAATAAGAATTTTATATGCTTGTGAGTTGAAAAAATTTTTTCAGGTATAGGTAACTTCCTGATTTTCATCTGCTCGTGACGTACTTATATGTCTTGAAAGAGAGTGAGTGTTCAGTGTTTATATGAAGAAAACTCTCAGAAATACTACCAAAAGTGAATTAAGAATAAGTCACGTATTTCCTTATTTAGAAACTGAGGACAAATTAGTAACATTCTTTAATCTTAGGAATTTGGAAAAACTCAAAAATCTTGCTCTCATTGTAAACAGTCAAATGAAAACATGTGAAATTATCACAAGTGTACCTAAAAGGTACACTTGACAGTACCTTCTTTCTTTTAATTCCCTCAGGATTTTGTGATTTCTACCAAACTCTTGAATGGTTACTAGTTTGAAGCAACTGTCCTGATACATAAACTTCTATCCTAAACTATATTATTAGACCAGACTCACATACTTGAGTTACAAATAATAAGTGGTCTAAGTTAAGCTTCACAAGCCACACTTTCCAAAACCCCCAACCCCACATCTCAGCCACTGGCATTCATTTTGACTGTTCCCTTATTTTGGGAAACCCACAATGGTCTCATTACGTAAATACCACCTGTGCCTATTTATCCAAAGAAGCAAAGAGCCCCTTAGCAAAAGCAAAGTGTGAAATAATTCACTTTGCATTTTTTTGAAGTAGGTTGGGATTTTTTTAAGTGAGGTTGACAGGCTTTATTAAAGTCATCTCTTTAACATACTTTTGCTTTAATAAAAAGACAGGCCCTTGACTGTGTTTCATCTGCTCTGTTTTAAAAATTATATGAAAACTGGATTATAGCATGAACCTAAAACTGCCAACATGTTTTGCCCTTTGTTTCCTATTACTGATGACCTTGTAGTAGATTTCTCTATTGGTTCATAGGTAATGAAAGTGTCAAAGTGTATCCGAATTATAATGCTACCTGAATTTTCTAGATCAACTCACAAGTTCTTGTGAGTCCATTATTGTATGGCAACAATATATAACAATTACAAAAGGATATGCCCAAAATAGATCAAATCACAGAATCCCCTGTGACTAATTTTGCTAACCACTTCTGATATTAAGCACCAGTATCCATTCATATCTAAAATAATTTATTTTGTTTTTTTTGTTTGTTTCTTGTTTTTGTTTTTGTTGCTTGCGGTACGCGGGCCTCTCACTGTTGTGGCCTCTCCCGTTGCGGAGCACAGGCTCCGGACGCGCAGGCTCAGCGGCCATGGCTCACAGGCCCAGCCGCTCCGCGGGATGTGGGATCTTCCCAGACCGGGGCACGAACCCGTGTCCCCTGCATCGGCAGGCGGACTCTCAACCACTGCGCCACCAGGGAAGCCCTAAAATAATTTATTTTAAAATATCAGATGGTGAAATTGCTGAAGACAAGATTAATATACAAAAATCGGCCAGTGATAGTAATTTTAAAAAGCAGGAAAAAATTTCATTTACGATTATACACTTTTATATCTTATATACCTGTATATATATGCAAAATAAATGTATGTTTATGATACAGACATTTAATATACATATATAATACACAGTATTTGACCTAACAAGAAATGTGCAACACCTATGAATAAAGAACTAAGAAATTACTGAGGAATATAAAAGATCTAAGTAAACACATATAGTATATTACTGTACGGGAGTTTTCATTATTGTAAATATATCATTTTTGTCCAAATTAATCTATACCTTTAAGGCATTTCTAATCAAAACACCAACAGAAATTTTGGGGAAATTTGACAAATGCATTAAAAATTTCATTTGGAAGGAGAAATGTGTAAGATTACCTAAAAAAACAGAGGCTGCAGAACAGTACTATAGAAGGGGCACTTGCCTTTCCATATATTAAAGTACATTATTTAGCTACAGTAATTAACCTAACTCTATACTGGTGAAGGAATAGAGAATTAGACAAATGAAATCACACAGGACAAGATCAATAAATATTACTATATAAAATTAAACTTCCACATGGCAACCAGTCTGAAAGGTCAAAGGACAAATGATAATCTGGGAAAATGTTTACAACATAAGACAAAGGTTAATATCCTTAAAATATAAAAAGTTCTTACCAATATTTTAAAGGTTAGACAAAACAACCAAACAACTCCAACATTAAAACAAAGGATATGAATATAAAATTGGATGTCTGTTAAACATAAGACACTCACACTCACTAAGGAAAGTTAATTTGAGCAATGATAATTTTTTCATCTCTTAGACTGACAAAGATTAAAAATGATAAATGCAAGAGAGTGGAAAAATGGACACCTGCGTACAACGACTGTGAAAATATAAATTGCTGCAGCTTTTTTAGAAGGCAATTTAGCAGTATCTACTAAAATATTAAATCTACTTATTCTTTGATCCCAATTTTACATGTTGGGACTCTATTCTATAGGAAAACATGCACAAGTCTGTAAAGATATATATGTGTAATGTTCACATCCTACCATATATAAAATTTTAAAAATGGAAACAACTTAAGTGACATCAAAAAGTGAATGGTTAAGATAAATAACAGCACATTCATATTGTGAAATATAATATAACCCATAAATGAATAAGGTAGCTCTATATGTAATCACTTAAAAAATATATCTAATAGTACACTGTACTTTGAGTATATTGTTAAGTTTAAAAAAAAGGATTTGGAGGAAGAGTGTACAAAATATGATCCCACATTTGTATAGGTAAATAAAGAATCTGAATGTTTACAGATTCAATCACTTCACATCCTTTTGTAATGACTGAATACTTTTTCAATAAATATATAATATTTTTTGTGTTAAAGTATAAGTCTGGGGGGAAGATCTAATGTTTCTAACATGAAATACTGCATTCAACTGAACATTTTTTTCAAGGAGAGTTTCTCTTTCTTCTAATGGATAAATGGCTATAAATTTTAGCTATGAAATCGTTTTTTAACTTTTGAAATGCATTTATTTTTCAAGCATTTGTTGGGTGCATTAGATTCTGAAGATATAAAAATGAATGAGACATTTTCTCTGCCTTGAAGAATCCCAAAGTATACTGTGAGGGATAGACCAGTATATATATAAGTACAATAAAGTGTTGAAGTTACTGTGACAGAAGTGTATATTATACAGGGATAAAAATGGAAAGGAAAGGTCACTTGGGGGAAAACATATCAAAAAAGACTTAAGCTTATGCTTGAGTCTTAAGGTCTTAAAGATGCTTGAGTCTTAAATATGATGTGTTGGCCAGATAGACAAGAAAAAGGGAGTAAATGAGAAAGACACATACGTATATGCATTCTTCTGCTTAAGCAAAGTATTTCTGGATAGAGTGCTACAAAAATAAAATGAGAATTTTTAATGCCAAATGTCAAACCAAAACAATATTCAAAGCTATAATAATTCTTCTAACATTCATCTAAAATAATTTTGTTTTCTATGCTAGCCGAAAATCACTTTAAGTTGTGGTTATTGTTTACAAATTTTTTTTCTAAAAAAAGTCTACAAAAATGATTTTTGTTCTACTTAAAATCTCATTTTATTTCTTAATTAAAAGACAAACTGCCTGGTACATGCAAAGACTTTATGCTCTCACTGCTTAAATTCTGATATTTTTCTAAAAGTCACCCTACACTGTAGTTCCAAAGCTCAACGTGTTTGAATTCAACACAAAAATACCCTAACACACACAATAGATATGGTCTATTTTCACTAAAGAGTTACATTTTGCTAAACCTAAATGTCTTTAATACTGCTTTCAGGTAATGTATCTCCTTAGCTGTAAACTATTACCAGATTAATCTCTAAGAGACACAACACACCACATATGCACAAAGAAAAATGTGGGCTTTTTACCTCATGAAGCGTGAGATGTTTCCCGTCCTTTCTCTTGGAGTCAAATCTGCCATATATTGCACTATATTTTCGAATTTCCTCCTCTTTGTGTGGATCATCATCACTCATCTCAAAGATGTGACCAATCATTTTGGCCAACTTCTTGTTGGTTTTTAGCAGCTCTTTCACTTCGTTTAAGTCACTTTTCGGCAGCGTGGGGGCCATTCGTTCCACACACTCGGCTACAGAGAGCGCGGCAGCAGCATCCAGCGCCTCGCTACTTTCTTTTGGGGAAGCTGGAGAGCCAAGGTCAGCTGGGGAGAGGCTGTGCTCGCTCTCAGTGGCATGGTGGCCTTGCCAGAGTCGGGACTCACTGATACTCTGCAGCGCTAAGCTCCCCACCACGTCTGATTTCCCCTGTCCCAAGCTCTGCACACAGGTGGTGGCAGCACACTTGGGGATTTTTAAGTGAGGTTCCCGGGCATTGCTGTTCCTTTCATAACTGCTGCAGGATATTCCCAGCCAGGTTGGTGATCCCTCTGGTAATTTATAGATGGGTATGCTACTGACAGGCAGGGACGTCAGCGGCTGATTGAAAAGGCCAGGGTTTGTAACCCAGTCTCTCAAAGCCTTCTGTAGCCTCCTAACATGAAGGGGCTTGCTAGCCATGCCCACGAGTGCCATGATTTCCAAGAATTCCTCTTCTCCAGCTTCACAGAGTTGCTGGACATCATCACCACCTTGTTGGATAAAGGCATCAAAATAAGAAAGCAGATTGGCTTTTTGTAATATTCTGTACAGCTGCAACTCCCCCAGGGTCCTGGGTAGGGCCGCGGCCATTACTGTGGATGGGCTTAACCTGCAAAAAGAAGAGGAAATACTCATCACACTTGCTCCAAACTTCTTAAGCCTATCTGTTAGACACTATAGGATTTAAGAGTTCAGTATGGGAAGAATAGAAAACAAGCAGCATTTGCATAGCAACTGACTGTTAAGGAAGCATTCTCTCTATGCCTAAGTTATCTTATTTTACTCTCCTATCAACCTTAATGGTCAATATTCAGTAATAGTTTCCATTTTAAACAAAAAATTATAAAGGCTCAAAGAATATAAGTAATTTGCCTGAGATCTCACAAATAGCTAAGCAGAAGTCTAGGGACTGAAACCAAGGCTCACAGGGCTCTATATCCCATATTTTTGACTATTCACTTTGCTGCTTCCATGGTGTGGACACAGAGGCAAAGTGAAGGATAATCAAATTCAGAAGGGGGTAAGAAGTATACTATGCTACCATGCACTGAATACTTATTTTGTGTCACACTGTATGACAAACACTTTATATTATGTCTAATCCTCACAACAGCCCTGTGAGATAGGTAGAGTTAATTCCCATTTTATAAAAAAAAAGTAGCAAGATTAGTCTGGCAGGCAGAGGATGAGAGATTTCAGTATGAACTGGAGTTGATAAGATAGAAGGTGGTATATTTAGGAACTGAGAAAAAAGAGGCAGGAAAAATTCAGACAAGACTTGGTGATCACTTAGATGTAAGTGATGAAAAGGAGAGGAAATGTCTAGAACTGCAACAGGCATTGGGGATACAGAAAATCAGGGATGATGGAATTCCCTTTCAAACACATGGCACCTGAACATGGCACAAGGTAGAATGCTTAAGTAGAACTGTCCTGTGTGCAAAATAACAGACTGGAGCCTAAGTGCGTCTCAGGGTTAGAGACACAGGATGAAGCCAAGGAGGGTGGAAGATCTCTCCAAAGAAGCAGCAGAGAGCCTAAGACAGAGACAAGGAACCAATACTTTTAGAGCTCAAGCGAGGCAGAGAAGTCTGCCTTTAAAGAGACAGAACAAGACCCAGCAAAGCACTGCTTGACCTCTTAGCAGCCTTTTAAAGTTATTCACAGTTGCCTGGAGACCTTCCACAGGCAAAGAGGCGTTGGCCAAGTACTTCCATTTAAGAGAAACAAACTTGTAATCAATGCACCTTTAGGATTAAAAGGACCCTATAGCCCTCTAAGGGCAAAAATTATAGTAGGCTAAAAGAATACATACACCAAAGGAAAGTGAAAGCTCCACTCTCAACTCAGAAAGTAAGGAGCAATTGTTAACTGGGAGATAAGACAAGCAGAGGAATATTAGGAACACCAGATCACCACATTTGGGACTTCTGCTTTATGCCATCAACCAGAATTCTACCCAGAATTCCAGTTTCAGTCATCCCATCCAAGGAGAATGCATTTCCCTACCACCTAAGGACTGACTCCTGGGAAGCCCCCATCTCCTGGAACCTCTGTGTCATCCACAATCTGCTCTAATCAATTACTGACCTCCTCAAATTTTATGGTTCTTTATTTTATAAGGGCATTGCCAGGTGACCTGATGACTTCCCAAGATACATAAAAAAAGACTGCATCTGAGCACCACTAAACGTCTGCTGACAGCCAAGAAATCATGTGGGGTGCTTCTGAAAAAATATAATTTCCTAGGTCCTTGGGTTGCATCTCAGCAGACTCTCATGATTTGGCAAATCTGGCAAACTACACTAGAGGATCCCTATTTAGTGCACTCTCTGGGCACCATGAACTCCTACAGGTTTTGAGACCACCGTCATGTTCATGCCACCTCAGTTCTCTGGAAAAAACATTCCTGCATCTTCTGAATCACCCATAGGAGGATCTGCTTTGTCCTCCCACTCCAGGGGAGACTTTTTGGGGAGAGAATCTATCATCCAGCTGGACACTAACCCACAAAAACAAGCTCTTGGGAGTTACAGACACAAGTTAAAGTCTGTATTGAACATTATACCAAATGGAAGGGTTTCTAGAAAGTGTCTGAGGTAGAGGAAAGGAAACCTACTTTCCCTTCATACACCTAATGCAATAGCTCCACGGGCTTTCAACTCAAGAGGATACACACAAAAAAATATCCATACACACGCATAAATATATATGTATGCACATACACACACAAAATCATTTTTATAAGAGGACTGTAACCTTGCAAGATTTATGGTGTCATCAATTATCTCACCATAAATACTCCCCCAAATTATGGAATAAAGTAAAAATTACATGAGAAAATCTAGAACAGATTTCTTGAATCTTTTTATGAGCAACAAGAGAACAAAGAATATATGATGGACAAATGTAAAAGAGAAACTAAAGGAGAACTAAAAACCCAAACTTAGGTTTTATTCTTCTGAGATAAGCCAAAGATTTTAGAAAATATTAATTTTCAACTTTTATCCTTTCTCATCTTTACCCAGAAAGAAAGGAAACCCACTAGTTCCTAAGAGAAATCCCTTATGTTCCGGTAAGAAAGTAGTTATGATTATAATATCCCCATAAGGACTGATAGGACCCAGTGTACATTTCCAAAGTCAAGACACCAGATGAAAGATAAATAAGTGAACTATTTAGACTCCCAGGAGGCTTTCTAAAGGCCCACACTTACTGCTGGGAAAGGAGTTTTCTCCCTAAGCTTTTTGCTTTAAGAGAATGTTTCAGTTTCCTACAAAGCCTGTTGGGATAATTTAAACAACCACCACTTCATGCATTAACTTGATTTGATTTAAAAGAAAATTTTTATGAGATTTTCTGTTTTTACAAACCCTGTATCTATTCGTGTTTCGACATGCAGGTCAAATAAATCAAAAGAAAACTTCATCTCTCCAATCTAAAGTAAACATGAAAGGATCCTAACACAATGCTATATAATATAGGAAGCTGCGAGTAGAGTGAATCTACTCAGCTGCAAACTCCAGTTACCTCGCCTGTTCAAGAGATGCTGGAACAATCATGCTGAGTGTGACCTTTTCATAAATTCCACAATTAAGAGAAACCGGTTACCCATTTTTTAACTTCACTCAAAAGCTAAACCAAGGGCCTATATACAGCAAACCTCCACTTGCACCAGCTTAAATGTTCCTCAGCCTGGTCAGCTCCAGAGGAAGAGGAATTAAACAATGGACTCATTTAAGGCCATTTGTTGTTGTTTGTTATTCAATGATCTATTTTAAATGGTAATGATTTGTTCCTGAAGCTTTTAAAAACAAACTCACTTTGGCTCCTTATGGGGTAGGATCAGTCATCTGCCAGATTTAAACTATGCTAAGTGAAATAAGGAGCTGGTTTGGCTCAGAAAACTTGACTGGTCAACTCCAGCTTTGTCCTCGAACCACAACACAGCACTTAATATGAATATGGGAAACAAAACTTCTCTGACTTTCTCCAAGCTGGGACGTGGGGATTTAGAGTAAGGCAGAGTCTTTAATGGTCACAAGGGAAAAGAAGAACTATTCCTTCAAACCTGCCTCAATCTGTTCCAAGAAGCTTCAGCCTGCCTTCTGTCCTGGCTCCTCGATCAAAACTCTCGAGGAACTCCTGAGTGATCACCAGCTTTTCTCTTTAACCTCTCTGCAGCTTGACATCACTCCTTGAAACACTCTTCACCTGACTTTTTGCTATATTATGTTGCCTTCCCTTACTCTATTGTAAGTGCAGGAATTTTCCAACGTTTTATATTAGATCCCATTTCTACTGTCTTTCCATATTCTCCCATGATGATCTCGTCCACTCCCAGGCTTCAATATCACCTATAGCAGACTGACCTCCAAACTGCTATCTGTAGCTTGGACCAGTGGTTCGTGGAGTTCCTGCAAAGTGTTCTCAAATCCAAACATACACCAAGCACTGTCTCACACATAGGCATCTACTTTGCAAATAAAAGTAAATAAATACTTTGCGATTTAATACAAACTCATTTAAAAGTGTAACTGAATTCACAGTTGTTGCCATTATATCAACAAACACTAAGCAAAATTAATGAGTACTTGTTTTTTTTTTTTAGTTTAAAAAGTGATCTTCATACCCGAAAAGTTTGAGAACCCAAACTTTTTCTGATAATTCAGCATTTCAACTACCATGTGGAGATTGTCAAACATCTCAAATTTGGTAAGTCCAAAAGCAAGTGTGTTATCTCATTTTCCTCCCTTCTTCCAGATTCCCAAATCTACTCTTCCCAACTCTCATTTCTTTTAGTTGCACCACTACTCTTCCAGTTTCCTGGATTAATAAAAGTAGAGATTCCTTTTTTTTTCTAATTTTATTGAGGTATAGTTGATGTACAATATTATATAAGTTTCAGGTGTACAACATAATGATTCACAATTTTTAAAGGTCATATTCCATTTATAGTCATTATAAAATATTGGCTATATTTCCTGTGCTGTACAATATATCCTTGTAGCTTATTTATTTTATACATAGTAGTTTGTACCTCTTAATCCCCTTCCCCTTCCCCACTGGTAATTACTTGTTTGTTCTATATCTGTGAGTCTGTTTCTTTTTTGTCATATTCACTAGTTTTATTTTTAAGATTCCACATATAAGTGATATTAATCAGTGTCTTTCTCTGACTTATTTCACTTAGCAAAATACCCTTCAATTCCATCCATGTTGTTGCAAATAGCAGAATTTCATTCTTTTTTATGGCTGAGTAATATTCCATTGCATGTATATACCATATTTTCTTTATCCGTTCATGTTTCTGTTTTCCTCTTCCTTCCTCCAATCTACATGTCCTTAGGCCACATCACCACCCTTTTTCTTTCTCTGCCTCAAAAGCACCTAATTCTAATTTTCCCCTTGCTTCTTGCCCCAACTTTGAAAACAGCTACCTCACCTTCAATACTTCCCATACTGCAATGCCAACTTTATCTTCCTAAAGTACAGGTGTGGCTCTTTACTCATCTATGCAAATCTCCCCACTTCATGGAGAAAAAAATCCAAACTACTCATATAGGCATCCCAGACCTGTCCAGCCTCCTCTGTGGTCCTTAACCTGCCCCTATGCTCATGCCAAACACTGGACTTTCCTCAAATGGTTCTTCACAGAGAAACTGTTAAGAATCAGGATACAGACGAGTAAACACACACTTAACCACTCTGATAAATGCTATGCCAAATGTTATCTTCAATACATAAGGAGCCATGGAACAGAGAAGCAGACTGCCATGGTCCTGTAGAACAGGTTACCTTAGGCTACAGGCTCCTTGATGGTAGGGACTAGTTCTCATTCATCTTTTATCCCCCTCTACTCCCAGCAAAGCGTTCAAGGTAGAACAACATCTCTATAAAGGCTTCTGTTGAATGAAACCCAACATTTGAGTCAGAATCTGATCAGCAGCCTCCTTTTATATTCCAAAAGGAATAACCTCTGTGTAAATTAGGGTCCAATCTAACAAAAGCACATCCTGCTACTTTACCTACAATCTTTCTCATTCTCTCATCCTCAATACTTCCCCTTTTTTATAGCCTGTGTGTTGGATTCCCATAAGATGGCCGGATGCTCTCCCTTTACAGGAACACACGTGGTTGCAGCGACAACAGACATCATGTTAGCCCAGCCCCAAAAGCAGCCTTTTAAGTCAATTTCAGGCACGAGAGATCCCAGGTCTCTTTCCTCTTGGTTTCAACAAATTAAAATGTTATCCCCTAATAAACATCAATCCTATAAATGATCATTAGACTCAAATGCATTCATGAACACTACACTTGAATCTTCCTCTTCGTGATGCAGGAAATATATATGAATACACACACTTTTATGAAGTCCATGGCATTCCAAAGAAGAGAGACTCTGCCAGGAGTGGGGAGAAACCAAGGGAAAAATCCTAGTAAAATCTGACTTATTTATGCAGAGGACTGTAAATTCCTGCCTCCCAACACAGCCTGAAATTTTTACTTTAAAATGATCTAAGTTAACAGCAAGCTCTTAACAGACTTCTAAAAAAATGTGAAAAAACTTGGGAAGCGTTAGCTCACGAGTCACTTACAGATTAAGGTGAATTAGTTCCACCAGACTGTTTTCCTCTAACACCTCTAACACCTAGATGAGATTCAGTACATGCTAAGGGAATGAAAGCTAGAGATGGGAAAAGGCAAGGAAGGAGATAGGAAATCTGAGGCGAGTGACCGCGTTTAAAGCCTCGGAAGTATTGCCAAGGTTGGGAGAATGTAGCCTGAAGGTATAGGAGCCTGGGGAAAGGGTACAATGGGTACACTACAGGTTGAGACTGGAAAGGTTTATGACAAGCCAGAATTTGGCTTAGGGAAGGATAAGCCTTAAGCCTAGGAAATGAATTCTTCTCATTTTTGTCCCAGTCCTAGAACTCAACCTAAAATACTTAAATGTAGTTTAGTTACATGATGGGTTATTTAAGATAGCAGGTCGACCCAGGTCCTCACTCCTGTGTATGTGTTTTAAGTACCAAACAATTTAACTAGGCATATTTATTAATAAGCATGCAGGGATATATCCTAAGTCAAGATATTTTTGGATCTTATTACTGTAATAGCTATGAATTAAACATATAGCTTCTAATGAATTAACAGTAATTTAGGAAACTTAAAATGTTCTCTCCTACTGATTTTTTCTGAATTCTGAATGAAGCTGGAAAAAATTTCTTATAGACCTCAAAATTTTAATTAAAGTTTCAGTGTATAACCCTAAATTTATCAAAGTTAGAAAAAAATCAGATTTATTTTGCAATTAAACAATAACTTAGCTGTGATACCAACAGGTAAACACTAGTATTTCATATAATATGGCTGGAAATTCTTCAATCAACTAACAGTCAAGTTATTCAACATACATTAAGTGCCATTTGAGCATGTAGTATGCACACAGTACATATAAATTTTTTCATTTTTTTCCCAGAAATTTATCTTTAAAAATTATTAAATTAACATACTGTACAAGTTAAGGTGCAACTCTCTAAATACAATGTATTGAGAAATGACAAAACTATTTGAAAGCTTAATGGTATGTTTTAGCTGTGAGAATTCTGACGAGGATTGCTACTTTTTCCCCCAAAATCAACTTCTCTAATTTCCCACTTGTTCCATTGTTAAGTTTAAGGGAGTATATTCTACTACTGCACTAGTTTTTGAAAATGTCAGATCAAAAAGGAAATTTGCATTTAATATAAAAACTGTACTGTTTTTCATTCTACTAAAAAGAATGAACGAAGCAGTTAAAATAAAACTAAATCCAAAGCAAAGGGGCTAGGAACCTTGTATTATGCTTAAGTGGGCATTATTTATTCCTTATTATTTTTAATAAACTCCACATGAAATATGCATACACAAGATGATTATACAAGCAAGATCTTAACCTGTTCAAAACATATTAAAAAATGGTCATTTCCATGAAAGTAACATAAAATATATCATGCTTCTGTGGTATCCAGAATACAGCTTCACACTTAAAGGTAAATTGTACAAAGCTTTTATTTCCAATAATGCACATGAGTAGCACCAACAAAAACAACCTGACTTACCATAATGGAATAGATGAACCCCAAGTCTTAGGACAGAGTCTAGATCAACGGACACAAAAACCTGACATACTTCTGTTTCCATGCAACCATCTTTTACTTTAAATTTTTAAAGTTCATGCAATAAATTCTTCAAAGGTCTCCCCCACTTTGTCATACATTATAATTTCTTTCAAAGCAGCCACGGTACAAACACCCAAAATCTTTAATAAGAAATCAATATGCTCTTAATATGTGATTAAAAGAAAATATCTAATACTTTAACTGATTCTCCAAATAGCAACAAGGAGAATGAAAATATATTAACTTTTCTACAGGGCAATGGATATTTACTAGTCATCAAAAAAGAAAATTTTTAAATTAATTTAGCTGAGATTATTCAATTTTATTAATAATTCTGAAACAAGACAAGATGTATTCACCAGATATATCAAATTATTTATTAGCTATATAAGCTCACTAAATTTCCTTGTATCAGCTATAGTATTCCTAAGGATTTCTGTCATGTTCATTACATCCACAATTAGCAGGAAGAATGAAATAAAAATCTACACTGCCTCCATGTTTTTATTATTATTATTGATTTATTCACATATAATAGGAAATCACCAGAGCCAAGGAAAACGAAATTTTTCCAACACCAGGATGGCATATTAACTTTTGTGCAAGATGTTAAAAATAGTAAAATTAAAACAAGAAAGCTTCCAATGGTTCCTTAACATTTTCTTTCAAGACTTGATTTTCCAATAACTAATAGTCAAACAGGAATAAAGAAAGCTGACCTTGCCAGACATCTATAAATTCTCAAGAGAACACTTACATGCAAGGTAATACCTATAAGGACAACATAATTTTTAAAACTTAACGAAAATACTAAATGTTTCAAATGCTGGAAAATGGAGGAAAAAAGGATATCCCCTGAATCTAAGCCACCTTTACTGGCACTTAGACTAGACTAGAGGCAGCTTTTTAGGTCTTCTGGAAAATATCAGTCCCCACCCGAAATAGAGAAAGTAAATCCTCTGCATCCTTTCTCCCAATATTCCTTCTTAAAACCCACACATAAATCAGGACGTGTCATAATCTGGTATGTTTTAGAGGAGAAATTTTTCAAAAAAGTGAAAATCTAAGAAGGTATTTCATGGCGTGCGCACTTCTCTAACAAAACAGCCTAGCATTTCCTACGTGACTAATCTTTTTAAAATTCAGTTCCTATGCAATCTAATATTATCTATTAAAACTGCCAAAATATTTTTAAACAAGATCCGAGTATCTCCCTCTCAGCTCTGATCTTTGCACTCCTTAAGTTTGCAGACACGTCACTGGCAAACCAATTGGTAGTGACAGGTTACTCCAAATCAACTCTTTCGGAAGGAAATTTTAAATTGACATCTACCCCCAAATTTTCCATGCCTCCCGGATCTCACGTAGTGAGGAATTAAGTATATGCAAGTCAAGGATTCCTCCTGATCACCTGCTGCAAAACGTGGTCTGCGGAACCTATAAATGCAAATATATTCCAATTCAATTATCCTTTCCCCCAAGATCTTACAACAATTAGGCTCACTCGAAGTGTCGTTTCATATCTTGCGCCTTGTGAACCCTGACAATGCAGCCCATAAGCATTTGATTGCACTTGCAACGTTTCTCCATGAATAAGGTCACAGACTACTGCATCCAAAGCTTGTATGTGCCACATGTGTTTGCAAATCCCACACTCGGCCTTAACGAGCACGAGTCTCTCGCTTCCATCGCACCTCAGTGCCAAGTTTCTGTAAGCCACTTCCAAACAAAACTCTCCTTCCGCTTTCCAAAAGAAAACTACATTCCAAAGGAGAGGATACCCAGGACGAAAATTAAGGCTCTAAGTGCAACACTCTTACAAAGTAAACAAACCAACAAAAAGATTCTGCCCCTGCGGAAGGTGGCTGCAAAACTCTGGGGCCGGCGCGCGCACCCACCGCGCACCACAGACCACGCAACCCACCACCGCTCCGCGCTCCGCGTCCCGCGCGACGGCCCCAGCCAGGTCAGGAGAATGGACGCTGCGCCCCCGGCTTTCTGGGAGGAGAATGCACAGGTCGGCCCCGCTGACTCGCTCGCCCTCTTCTCGCTGCCCCTGCGCACCGAATTTCTCCGGGAATCGCCCACACGAGCCCGATGCCGCCCTCTCCTTCCGGCGGCGGCCGCGCGGGGCCAGCTGCCCTGGACGCCCGCCTCCCCAGGTGCCGGCGCGGCCCGGAGACTCCGCCGCTCCAAGTTCGCCCGCGGTCGCACGAGCTTGAACGCATCCCGCAGTTGGCGGACAGCCAGTTGGTACGTACTAGGCCAGTGGCTGCAGCAGTCTTGGCGCGCTCTCCCCCAGGACGCCTTAGCAACTCCGAAGTGACGGCCCCCGGCTCTCTCTCATTCGGCTGCTGCGGCCGGGACGCCCCCGCTCCCATCGATGGGGGAAGGAAAGGTGGTGGGCGCTCTCTCCCTGCTCCCCCCACCCCCAGCTAGGGCCCGCCACTCCTTCCCGCCCGCCAGCCCCGACGGCGCTCGCTCGGCCGCGGTGGCGGTGGCGGCGGCTCCTCCCGGCGCGGGCGGCGGCGGCACCTCCCCCGCCGCGTCCTCCCCCCTGCTCCCCGCCTCCCTTCCCTCCCCGCGCGCGCTGCCCGTCCCCTCCCCCTCCCCCGCCCGCCTCCGCCGCCTCTACCCCCCCCACCCCGCCCGCTGTCACATTGGGAGATTCCGCTCTTGGTACATTCGCCGCTCTGGCTCCCGCCCACGCGCGGCCGAGTGACGCAGATCCCGGCGTGGGCAGCCGCTGGGCGGGGGCGGGGGCGGGGGCGGCGGCCGCCGGGGCCCGGGCTCGGCCTCGGCCTCGGCCTCTTCCCGCCGCCCCCTCCGCGGAACCCGGAGGGCGGCCCATTCACTCGGCAGCTGGGAGGAACCAAGTGGGCGCCCGGGAGGGGGCGGCTCCCGCGAATCCTGCTCCCGGCGGGGGGAGGGGGCGGGAAGGAGGAAAACGGGGGTGGCGGGAGGGAGGGAGGGGACGTCGCCTCGGGCCTGCTCTCCAGCTGCCGAGGGAACTGGGAAGGTTTGCAATTTAAAAAAAATTTTTTTTTTTAAATGTGTGAGGTTCCCAATATAGTGTTTCAAAGAGCACGCCCCGCCAAATCCAACATCCCCCGGGAGGCTGATTTAAAAAAAAAATAGCACGCTCAGCCCACTAATCTGGGCGCCCGTCTCGCCTCTGCTCCCGCCCGAGCCGGCTTGAGGCTGGTGGGCCAGGTGCGCCCCTCCCGGCCGGCCCAGGCATCCTGCGGGAAGTGGGCTGCGACCGCAGGGAGTGGGGGTGGCAGGTGCGCGGCGCTGGGAGGAAAACTGGCAGTTCCAGAGCATCTCAGCCCCGCCCATCTTGCCCCGTGCCCACCACCGTCCTGGCGTAGGGAGGAGGGGAGGAGTGGGAACCCACAAACCCGAAGTGAGGCGTTGACAACCGTCTTGTTTGCTGGGTAACTTAATTCCAACCTTCTCAACCCTCCGGAAAACCTGCTTGTTACTTTACTGGCTAATATTTTCTATTTCCACGGTGTAAAAATCCGACAGCGCTAGAACAGTCCTGGCGTGTGTTCGAATAGAGTTCCCAAGGCACGCTGTAGAATTTTTGAGTTTGGGTTGCATGAACTTTTTCTAACCAAAGAAAGTATTAAAACACCTCCAAAAATGTACTTAAACGATTGCCAAAAAATTTGGAAATTTGTTTTAGGGTCTATTTTTCCTTTCTTTGCAAAAACGGGAAAAGGGAAGAATTCCTCGAATTTTAGCATTGTGTTCTTGAAGTGTAGAGAGCATCTAGTAAATCTAAAACTACTGCAAATACAGGTAAAATTCCGTTTAAACGTACATATACAAACAGCTTTATAGGAGGCCAGTCCCACATCCTGGCTGGCCTCCCAGAGTGTGCCTACTTTGCTGATGGGGATACAAGGCATTCTTTGAGATGGGAAATTCTTCATACCACATCTTTATGTTGCAGCAATGGATGGGGATGATAACATTGAAAGAAAAAAAACCTTATTAAAGTACTGAATCTTTCTTTTTCTTTTTGCAAAAACATGTTATAGGAATGAGTAATGCCACAATGGAATATATATAATTAAACCTCTTTCTCCAGTATTAGTGAAAGGTTCTGTCTGGAATAGTTGTGTTGATTTTCATATGAATAAGCATGCTTACTTCCTTGAATTTTTTTTCAGCGGAAGAATCACTACTGGAAGCGTATCTTAGCCTAATTGTCTCGGTTTTGCAGCTGTGACCCTATTCTGCTAAAGAGAAAGTTAACTTCGGTTGTAATAAAATAAAGACAGCTTTTTTGGAAAGATATAGGTTAACAGATTTTCAAATGAACAAATGAAATCTGCAGAATTATTTTCTTCCGGTTCCTCTCTGGAATCCTGATGTTTTGCAAACATTGTTTGTTCTGAACAGCTAGAGAAAGATAATTTTCTTCCATAAAGATGTACAATCAGTGATTCATAAGTCATGAAATGAGTAGTCTTACCTGGACTTTTGAGCCTCCCAGTAAAATTGTTTCCAGAGTTGGAGGAAATGACATTAAATCCTCTTCCCAAACTTGTATCTGTCTGACCAGCACTGAACATAATGCTGAAAAGGAAATGTGTCAGGGCAGATAGTTTTTTTTCTGACTTGTAACTGGTTATTTCTACAGTTAAGCACTGAAATCTCTCCTTGTTTGTTTTCTGAGCACATTTAGGTAGTATATTTTTCCCACATTAAGAATGGCATTTTTGGCCCACTTTGCATTGCCTTAAACACCCATGGTACTGGGGGAAATGGGAGGAAGCAAAATGAAGGAAAGATAAAATTTTAAGCTTTTAGTATCTAATTCTGTATGTCTGTATGACAACAGTGTAGTTAATATGGCTGCTCAAAAAGAGAATGGAGGCATTCACCTGTATCTGAGACAGCTCAGATAAAGAAACATTGATTCTTATTTACCTCCTTACCACTTACTTTCATAGCCAGTGCTACCCCTGAACACCACCTCCTCTGCAACACACACACAGTCTTCTGCCATTCCCAGGCCCTGGTGGTTTGTTAAGGAACAGCATTCCATCCTGTAAGGTAACAGTTATGGTTTCTGATTATTCTATATTCCATTCTATCCTGTAAGTATGTCTTACACTTCCCTTGAATTCAGTAAATTCTTAAAATTCAGTAAAATTCTTAAAAAAAATAATTATTAAAAATACTTCGGTGATTAGTGCATTTGCAAAAATAAGGGGTTTTTGGACAAAAAAAAAATTTCCACATTGTGAAACTAAAAATAAAGTTTTTAATAAAAAAAAAAATGTAGGGCTTCCCTGGTGGCGCAGTGGTTGAGAGTCCGCCTGCCAATGCAGGGGACACGGGTTCGTGCCCCGGCCCGGGAAGATACCACATGATGCGGAGCAGCTGGGCCCATGAGCCATGGCTGTACCGCAAAAAAAAAAAAAAAAAAAAAAAAAATGTAGAAAGTTGATAGTGGTTCTGACATTAGAGTGAAAGTTTCCCTGAAAGAGCATTAGTTTATTACTTTTAGAAAGATTTCTTTAAAATGCTTCAGTGATTCAAAACAAAAGAACAAATGATTTTAAATATTCTTAGAGTAGAGAAGGAATAACACTATGGCTTGTAACCTACAAGATCTAAGATATAGTATAATTCTATCCTGTTGTTCTTCTGTTGCCTTAGAACAATTCCATACTTAACGAATTTTCCACTCTATGTGGTGGTGGTCCTAGAGTTAACTGAGTCCTGTGTAATATTCATAATATCAGAAATATAATTTAAATTTCACTTATTTTACAATATGAAATTTAAAGTTTTAGATGTATATGTAGATTAAATAGATTTTTTAGTGTATAGAGATTTGACTATTTTAAAATATAGGGAGATTATAAACAAGTTTCTTAAAGGTATGCTAATAGGAATATATATAACTGATCATTCCAAGAGCCGTGACTTTAAAAACATTTGCTCTTCTAAAAAAATAAACAAATCTTCATACATTGCATTTTATTACAAGACACTATAGAATTTTTTTTTAACATCTTTATTGGAGTATAATTGCTGTACAATGGTATGTTAGTTTCTGCTGTGTAACAAAGTGAATCAGCTATACGTATACATACATCCCCATATCCCCTCCCTCTTGCATCTCCCTGCCACCCTCCCTATCCCACCCCTCTAGGTGGACACAAAGCACCAAGCTGATCTCCCTGTGCTATGCGGCTGCTTCCCACTAGCTATCTATTTTACATTTGGTAGTATATATAAGTCCATGCCACTCTCTTGACACTATAGAATTTTAAGAGGTAAAGGATTGTGAAGTTCACCTAGTTCAACCTCCTTCGTATATTCAAAGTATTTTCAAATAATTTTCAGAAATTCAGCATACAACTAATCTAGCTTCCAGTAAGTTGGTTATTTGGAACTTGTATTGCAATCCCTGGTGGGAAAAGAAAGGAAATTGTTATATTCCCAAGATGGACTATAAATCCTTATAAAATGCAAGTGAAAATACACAATTACAGACTTAGTGGGGAGCTAGGTAGGATCTTAGGAATCATCTAATCCAGTTGACTTCTACACATAAGGACATTTATACTATACCTTCCTGATATAAAGAGAAGAAAAATACTAATATAGTATTAGGCAGTAACTATAGCCAAACATTTAGTTGAATGAAGAGTAATTCTCGTTTCAATAACTGCTCCAATATAAAATAAAAATTTCTTAAAAAACTGGCATTCAGGGACAATAATCCTCTCATTTTTCAAATAAAGATTCTTGGAATTTGAGAGAAAAATAAATAATGTTAAATGGTTAAAAAATAATTAATTAAAAAAATAAAAGTTTGTCTTCAAGACAGAAGAGAATGTAAATGGAAACTTTTGAAAAGACTATCTTAAGAGAATTTCTGGACATTTTTTAGGGATAATGCCTTGTTTTTCTTCCTCCTCTATCCTCTCTGGCAGCAGTGGTTACAACTCAGCTACTCTTTCTCTTTTCTTCCCACCTTTTCCCATTTTTCTGGCATTCACTGTGCAGGACCTGTATAGTTAACTGTTCCATGACACTATTTCAGGCCTCAACAACACTAACTACTGTCCACTCATTCCTGGCTGTTACAAACTGAATGTCTGTGTCCCCACCAAATTCATATATTGAAATGCAAACCTCCAATGTGATGCTATTAGAAGTGAGCTGTTGGGAGACAATTAGGTCATGAGGTCGAAGCCCTCATTAATGGGATTAGTGTTCTTATAAGCGAGACCCCACAGAGCTCTTTTGACCATTCTGATATGTGAGGACATAGCAAGAATACAGCCATCTATAAACCAGGAGGTGGCCCCTCACCAGATACAGAATCATCTTCCAGTGCCTTGATCCCAGACTTCCAGATTCCAGACTGTGAGAAGTAAATATTTGTTGCTTAAGCCATCAGCTGTATGGTACTTTTTTTAAAAAATAAATTTATTTAGTTATTTTTGGCTGCATTGGGTCTTTGCTGCTGCGCGCAGGCTTTCTCTAGTTGCAGTGCGCGGGCTTCTCATTGGGGTGGCTTTTCTTGTTGCCACCGCACGGGCTCTAGGGGTGCAGGCTTCAGTAGTTGTGGCACGTGGGCTCAGTAGTTGTGGCTCATGGGCTCTAGAGCACAGGCTCAGTAGTTGTGGCACACGGACTTAGTTGCTCTGCAGCATGTGGCATCTTCCCGGACCAGGGATCGAACCTGTGTCCCCTACATTTAGCAGGTGGATTCCTAACCACTGTGCCACCAGTGAAGCCCCATATGGTACTTTTTGTTATAGCAGCCTGAGTGGACTAAGGCACTGGCCATTAATAATTCTCAGCTAACTACACAAGGCACAGTGGAGAGTAGGTTAAAAAAAAAATACTCTGCTCAGCCTCTGGAATCTATCTAAACCGTCTTCCATTTGCACACTTCATTCTTGGCTTTCTTTCTTATTCCTCACAATCCCATGTTTAGCTTTTGCTTTTCTCCACCCAATTTGCTGGATTGACAGTAAGTCTGTGCTCACTCTCCCACCTTGTCTCCGTGCTTGTCTTTTTCTTCATATCTACACTCTGCCGGCAGAGGACCCACCAGCTCAAGTCCCCCTTTTAAGCATTCCACATGAGAGTGGATGGAAGATTTTGTTTGTTTCCTTAACAAAGGTTTATGACTTGTTAACCAAGATGTGAGAAAAGGAGTAAGAAAAGAGCATGTGAAGGAAGAGAACCTTTCTTGAAGTAAATGGGCAAGAGTTGGAAGAAAGAGGGAAGAGATGAAGAGACAAAAAGAAGATAACTGCATTTGTGAGAAGCTGACTAAAGTGGTCATAACTCTTCTGGAAGAAGTGAAAAACCAAAGAAAAAGTACCTGAGTCCATGGCTCTCCTGAAGGAGAAAAAAGAAGAGTCAGAGATCATCCCAACATAAATTCCTCTAAGCTCGCCACAAAAGTGTGCTCTTGACCTGGGACAGATGGCAGTGATGGAATGGAGTATTGGGGATAGATGTGCAGGAAGAAGGGACAGAGAAACAGCGGGCATCCTGCTCTCTTCACTTGCAGAGAGCCTGTATATTATCTTTAAGTTGGATTGGAAGAGGTGGTGAATGTATCAGGTACAAGTGTGTATCAGGAAAAGGAAAGAAAAGCAGAATGGGTTCAAAAAACACCCTCTGCACCAAGTGCTTTCACCACACTATGGTTCACATATGAAGAAATTGAGTGTGTTAATATTAATGATTGGGCTAATTGTCACAACAAATTACTCAATACTGCCTTCTAGGAGCAGACACTTGGAAAGGACAATGCATGTATTGTACAATAAGAGACTTGGAACTACTGAGATAAAAGTAAGTCAAACATGGTTCTGTTCACATATAATTGCCAAGTTACAGTTTGGATTGGATTGTTGTGCTTACCCAGATTTACACATCGTGACTCATCAGCCTGCCCAGGACTGGCAATAATATATGGTAGTCAAAAATTTTAAGGACCTTGATTTCTTAATAATAGAAACTATTGCTGCATTTTTTTTTCTCTTTCTACTGTAACAACAGTCGTGACAGAAAGAGAGTTTTTTCCAACTACAAATATATTCCTCAAATAAAATTTTCCAAATCTGGTGTCGGGGCTCTTATGCAAATTGCTGGTCAAAGGGTAAATAACCTTTAGAAGGGTAATTTGACAAATTGAGCCAGGAGTTTCAAAAGTGTTCATACAATTTTTTTTTTGTTTTGCGGTACGCGGGCCTCTCACTGTTGTGGCCTCTCCCATTGCGGAGCACAGGCTCCGGACGCGCTCAGCGGCCATGGCTCATGGGCCCAGCCACTCCGCGGCATGTGGGATCTTCCCGGACCGGACCGGGGCACGAACCTGTATCTCCTGCATCGGTAGGCGGACTCTCAACCACTGCACCACCAGGGAAGCCCAAAAAGTGTTCATACAATTTGATCCAACAGATTCACTTCTAGGTTATTCTAAGTTTATAAACATTAAGAGGAAGATATTTATTACAACATTATTTACAAAATTGAAAAAGCAAAACATCCGAGATGATGAATTGGTTAAGTTATAGCACATCGATATAACGGAATACATTTAATAACATTGGGAAATGCTCATGATACAATAATAGTGGTCAAAATAGGACAGAGCAGAACAAACTATAATCACTCTACCTAAATATGAAAGGAAATTTACCAAATGTTAGCAGTAGTTATCTCTAGATGATGGTATTATAATTTTTTTTGCTTCTTTTAGTTTTCAAAACTTTAACAACAAACATGCATTACTTTAAAAATCGGGGGAATTTTAAATGTTATTTTAAAGAAAGATCCTGCTTCAAAAGCAGTTTACAATGAAATAAAAATGAAAACAAAGTTGTATGTTTATCTGTTTGAAGACAGCAACAAAAATCAGGAACTTATCCAACAAATATGTATGTATGGAGCCCTTCGTACGTTATTAGTCCTGTATAACTCTGTGTGTTGTGAGCCTACCATGTGTGAGATGTGAATATATGTGTGTGTGTATATATATATATCATTATATATGTGTATATATATATCATTATATGTGTGTATATATCATTATATATATCTGTATATATATATATATAATGTTACAAATATAGTCATCCTTCTTTTATTTTTCTGATTAATCATTCAGGCAGGTATAAACTTGTATCTTCTTGAAGGTGCCCCTACTCCAGGGACGTATGCAGTCCCTGGGCTTTTGTAATTCTTTCATTGGGCTTCCACAGGCAAACAGTGACAGAATTGGCTTCTGGGCAGCCCCTGGTGTCACTGTTTCTCACTGCCCCTGTTTTGCCGCAGTAAACTTGGGCCCACCAGATGCAGTGCTGGCCCACCAGGTCCAGTACTGCTGAGACCCTTCTGCAGCCTGCGTGGTTCTTTAGGGGAGGACAGAGGAGCCCACTCTCTATCTCCAAGACTGCCCTTGGCAGGGCTCTGCTCTTCCTTCATTTCACAAACACAACCATCTCCCAAGAGTGTTGGCTCCATGCTGGCCTTGGTCAGCTCCAGACTCAAAGCCACTCCTATCCGCATCCCAGAATCAAACTACCAGCAGCGGCTCTCTTCAGACTACTTTCTGATAGATTTTAAATTTGTCTTACAGTATCTTTTCTGGATTATATAAATTTTGAGTCATTCTTCTCAGTCCTGTTCTTCCAACCTCTCAGCTTGCCTAACAGTCGAGGTTCATTTGCGTAAGGACTATTTACATTGCTGAGAAGGTTCCCGTGGCAGGCTGCCCAGATGCTTACGATCCAGATCCTCTGAGCACCAGGGTAGTTGCACAAGGCCCCTCTGTGTGCCTGGTTGTCGCCCTCCACTCCTACTCACACATACTATAGAGGAGTAGGAGTTTTGAAGAACTGAACGCTCCACCTTCCTTGTATGCTAAGGTCAAGAAATAGGCAGGTTACTTATAAGGTGGCATTTTTCAAACAAGAATGGACATCCAGAAACAGATGGACAGTGGGACAGCCATTAGAGGCAGGACAAGATGTTATAAAGAAGTAAGAAATGTCTAGGCTTTCCACTCAGCACAGCAGTCTGACAGCTATGTGTCCTGTCTGAGAAAGAAAGGGGGACTCAGGTGAGGCAGGTCCCCAGTGCTGCCGGGAACAATGTGGTTGCTCCTTTCTCTGCAGGGCTGCACAGAGATCTAGGCAACATCACTTTGGATTTCATCCTACTTCCTTCACTAGCTTTCACCCCACCCCCACCCCCGTCAGGCACCCAGTGTTCTTCTGATGTCTGAGTTTGGTTTGTTTCCTGAGAAGGAAGAATATGATCTGATCCAGATATACCTGGAGGTGTTAATGTTGCAGTGTGCTACTTTTCCAAAGATGTGCATACCTGGAGATTGTTTGAGCAACAACTAAACACCTACTGAAGGACACACACACTGTACTATACTCAAGAGAATTTAAAAAATAAATAGACAAGCCTCTGCCCTAATTCCTGGTCTAGAAAGGGGAATAGACATGTGAAAGAATAGTTGCTCCACGTTGTAAGATGTTCTTAGTCACACAGTGGAAAAGGTGATGATTCTGCCTTGGATGGGGCACAGGGGTGAAAGTCATGAGGCTTACAAGAAAGTGACAGTTGGACAGGTCTTGAAGGATGAATTTAATAGAAAGACTCAGGAAGTACGGGCACTCCCCAGCAAGTACAGAGGCAGTGAAACAGCATGAAGCAAGAGCAGTGAGTTAGGGCAATAATTGTAAAATGAAACCTAACTGGTTCCAAATGACTTCAGAATGAAATGTGAGGAGGGCAGAGGCAGAAGAAAAGAACAAATTATGTAGCATCCTCATATGATACTCTAAGCAGTTGTGGGTTTTATCCTGCTGGTATAGCCCTCATCTTCAGTGAGTCCAAGAATCAAACTGGTAGTGCTAGACATGAGAATAGTAGTTAAAATTAGGGAAGAAGGAGGTGATTGGAAGGGGAACAATCAGGACTTCTGAAGTGTTGGCAAGGCTCTCTTTCTTGTTTTAGGCTGTGCTTATATGGCTGTTCACGTTGTAAGAATTTATTGAACTGCATGTTTATGATTTCAGTACTTTTCTTAATGCATGTTACACTTATCGATTGTAAAAAAGTTTTCTTTTTAATCAAACTGGGTAATTTGTTCAAAACACAGATTCCAGGGCCTCACACTCAGACATTCTGAGTGTAGGCCTGGGCTGGGACTCAGGAATCTGCATTT
Organism: Lagenorhynchus albirostris; assembly: GCF_949774975.1. Classification (NCBI taxonomy): domain Eukaryota; kingdom Metazoa; phylum Chordata; class Mammalia; order Artiodactyla; family Delphinidae; genus Lagenorhynchus; species Lagenorhynchus albirostris. Next base: position 43,711,414 of record NC_083100.1, read on the forward strand.
TTTAAACAATTACCTTGGAGAATCTAAAGCCAAAAGGGACCCCTAGACCACACTTTGAGAACACTGTTAGGGCTGTTGGGGAGTCACCCAAAAGGTTTAAGCAAGAAATTAAGAACAACAATTTGCCTGTCTGAATGTGCTGGATTAGGGAGAGGAATAAGTTGAGGATGGCTTCCATCTTATACCCAATAGCACTTGCAGGTCCTATATCCCATTCCCTCTTTGCTTTTGAAAGAGATGTGACAAACAAGGTGCTAATGTATTTTTTGAGATGTGTTTTCTTTTGGGGGTTTCTTAAATATGAAAAAATTTGACCCCAGTACAATAATTTCTAATAGTCAAATTTAAGCCATGGAACAAGCCTGTGGGATAGATATTCTGGGGCAAGGAGCAACTTTCTAGAATTTTTTAAATGAGTGCATGCTTATCCTATGAGTGATAGTTGTTCAGCTACTGACCCACCACTGTTATGTCATGTACTTAAGGATAAGTGATTTACATGGATGCAGCTAAATTCTTTTTCTTGCGCCCCTTTATAATCAGAGGGATATTGTTGTGACATAAAGCAGCCAACATGGTATTCTTCCAAACCATAATCCCTATGGGAAAAAAAAAGACAAATTTCGTTTTTCCTTTGGTGTTCACAGAGTTGGAAAAAGAAAGGGGAAACTTTACTTGGCCTTAAACAGAGAATGGGAAAGTCCAAAAATATGACGCAAAATATGCACAGATTTTTCTCCTCATGACTGAAATACTGAGGAAATGCCACAAGGTTTTTTAATTGCCAAAATTATTACTTTGTAACCAGAGTCTGTCAGTCCATTCATTAGATCAGCAAAAATGTTTAAGTCTGACAACACCAAGTGTTGGCTAGGATTAAGAGCATAAGGACTCATATGCGTATAAATTGATGTAATCACTTTGGAGAGCAATTTGGCAATATTTAGTCAAGTTAAAGGTGTGCATACTCTTTGACCCAGAAATTGCACTCCCAAGTATATTCTCAGAGAAACTCTCTTACCTATGCCCAAGAATAGTCACAGCATCACTGGTTGCAGTACTTAAAACTTGGAAACAACCTGTTGATATATTATATCAATAGGAGAATTTATGAGTAAATTGTGATATATTCATACAGTGGATATAGCTGTGAAAATAAATGAAATAGATCTACATATCTTCCATGGGAGCATCTCACAAATATGATGTTGGATAAAAGAGCAAGTGGCAGGGCTTCCCTGGTGACGCAGTGGTTGAGAATCTGCCTGCTAATGCAAGGGGACACGGGTTCGAGCCCTGGTCTGGGAGGATCCCACATGCTGCAGAGCAACTAGGCCCGTGAGCCACAACTACTAAGCCTGCGCATCTGGAGCCTGTGCACCACAACAAGAGAGGCCGCAATAGTGAGAGGCCCGCGAACCGCAATGAAGAGTGGCCCCCGCTTGCCACAACTAGAGAAAGCCCTCGCATAGAAACAAAGACCTAACACAGCAAAAATAAATAAATTAATTAATAAACTCCTACCCCCAACATCTTCTTTAAAAAAAAAAAAAGAGCAAGTGGCAGATAAATGTGTACAATATGATGACATTTATATCTAGGTTAAAAATTGTAAATACTATTCTTGTGTGGGAAATTACCTTGCTGCTACGGAAGCCTGTTAAGTATAACAACAGGCAAGCTATCCAAGAGATCACAGAACAGAAGGGCTTACGGACCAAAATGAGGTGCTTAAATCTCATGGTTTATTAAATGAATTGAAAACACACAGCAAGAAGCAAGGTGAAAGAACTGGGGTGGTTTAAGATGACACAACCTGAATCCTCAGCCCTGTCCCTATCTTCCTCGATAAGGATATGCCAACAAGGACCAGAGTTGAGATTTGAGCAAAGCGACCCAACACATAGAAGGTGCCTAGTGTCAAAATGCACACTTGCTCTGCAGGTTTGGGAGCAAGTGCATCTGGCTGATAGCTGTATTGTAATTAGCCTGATGAGCAGTTATGGATTTTATTTTGCATTAGTTGTGCAGAGGACGTGAGGAGCCAATGGTCAGCCGAAGTAAGAGCTCGTAAATAGTGAATGCCTCGTGTGCCCCTGTATCTTCAGTGTGTCATGAGTATTTGATGATTCATGGCCTCATATATGTCTAGTGTATCATGACTATTAGGTATTTCTTGGTCTTTCCATCCATTTCTAATTATGTTCATTATAGTTCTTTATTCAAATGCTCTACTTTATCTATGTCTAACATGTCTCAGAAGTTACTGACTAAAAAAAAAAAAAAAGAAGTTACTGACTTATCGTACGTATTTTACAAAATTTGCCTGTCTCATAAGCTATTTGCTTTAATTCTAGTTTCATTTTCTCCCTATGTATTCATTTCTCTTATTTTTTAAAGCAGAATTGAATATTCTTTGTTAATTGAAATATAGTTAACATATAATATCATGGTAGTTTTAGATGTACTACATGGTGATTTGACATTTGCATACATTGCAAAATGATCACCTTGATAAATCTAGTAACCATCTGTCTTCATATGAAGTTATTACAGTATTATTGACCATACTCCTTATGCTGTATATTACATCTCTGTTACTTATTTATTTTATAACCAGAAGCTGTTACTGCTTAATCCCCTTCACCTATATTGCCCATTCCCACCCCCCTCCCTTCTGGCAACAACCTGTTTGTTCTCTGTATCTATGAATCTGTTTTCATTTTGTTTTGTTTGTTTTGTTTTTTAGATTACATGTAAAAGTGAGATCATATGGTATTTATCTTTGTCTGACGCATTTCACTTAGCATGATACCCTCTAGATCCATCCATGTTGTCACAAATGATTTCATTTTTTATGGCTAAGTAGTATTCCATTATATATATATATACCACATCTTTATCTATTCAACTGTCAATGGATACTTAGGTTGCTTCCATATCTTGACTGTTTTAAATAATGCCACTATGAACATTAGTGTGTATATTTCTTATAGAATTAGTATTTTTGTTTTCTTTGGGTAAATGCCCAGTGGAGTTGCTGGATTGTGTGGTAGTTCTATGTTTAATTTTTTGAGGCATCTCCTTACTGTGTTCCACAGTGGCTGCGCCAGTTTACAAGCCCACCAGCAGCACACAAGGGTTCCCTTTTCTCCACATCTTCATCAATGCTTGTTATTTGTTGCCTTTTTCATAATAGCCATTTTGACAGGTGTGAGGTAGTATCTCATTGTGGTTTTTTGCATTTCCCTCATCATTAGTGATGTTGAGCATCTTTTCATGTGACTGTTGGCCATCTGTATGTCTTCTTTGGAAAAATGTCAACTCAGATTCTTTGCCCAGTCTGGTGCTTGTTTTTTTGATGTTGAGTTATATGAGCTATTTATTTTACATAGTATCCCCTTACTGGATATATTGTTTGCAATTATCTTGTCCCATTCAGTAGGCTGCCTTTTTGTTTTGTTGGTGGTTTCCTTTGCTGTGCAAAAGCACTTTAATTTGATATGGTCCTATTTGTTTATTTTTGGTTTTATTTCCCTTGCCTAAGGAGATCCAAAAAATATTGCTAAGACTGATGTCAAAGAGCATACTGCCTATATTTTCTTCTGGGAGTTTTATGGTTTCAGGTCTTATATTTAAGTCTTTAATCCATTTTGAATTTATTGTTATATATGATGTGAGAAAGTAGTACAGTTTGATCCTTTTGCATGTAGCTGTCCAGTTTTCCCAGCACCATTTATCAAAAAGGCTGTCTTCCCCATTGTATATTCTTGCCTCCTTTGTCATAGATTAATTGACCATATAAGTGTGGGTTCATTTCTGGGCTCTCTATTCTGTTCCATTGATCTGTGTCTGTTTTTGTGCCAGTACCATACTGTTTTGATTACCATAGCTTTGTAGTATAATTTTAGGATACTTGATACCTCCAGTTTTGTTCTTCTTTCCCAAGATTGCTTTGGCTATTCTGGGTCTTTTACGGTTCCAATACAAATTTTAGAATTATTTGTTCTAGCTCTGTGAAAAATGTCATGAGTATTTTGGTAGAGATTGCATTGAATCTGTAGATTGCCTTGGGTAGTATGGTCATTTTAACAATATTAATTCTTCTAATTCATAAGCATGGTATATCTTTCCATTTGTTTTTGTCTTCTTCAATTTCTTTCATCAGTGTCTTATAGTTTTCAGAGGACAAGTCTTTCAGAATTGAATACTTATAAATAATTCAGTAAACAGACATTGTAAATATATGCGTAACATGGTTAAAGTATAAATAAATGCTTGGAAAGAGTAATCCCCAAGTTCAGCATTTGGCTCAAGATGGTGGAGAGGGAAAAAAAATGTATTCAGATGGAGTTCACAGGGCTTTAATTACATTAGTAATGTTTTATTTTTCAATATGGATGGTAGATGTATGAGTATTTATTATATTATTCTTTAAATTTTTCACATCTGGACTTTTTCAAAATAAATTTAAGAAAATTTTGAAATAGTAAATATCTGGTGCCTTACATGTAATAGGCATTTAATACATATCATTTTGATCTTAATAAAGTTAAAGAATTTGACTGGGCTAACTAAGTTGATATGTCATCCTTCTATTGCTGGTACATACATATATTTTTCAATAAATATTTGCTGAGTACCTACTATTTACAAGGAAAGCATTGCACCAGTTGATATGGACGATGAAAAGTTGAGTGAAAGAAAATTCTTACTCTCAAGAGTTACTCTCAAGGTTGCAATTTAATCAGAGTTGAGACTACTGAAAAAATAAGAACAATACCAGAGCATAATATAAGTGCCTTTAGAGATGTACAGATTGTGGCTAGTCAGTCAGTCTAGGATGAGATCAAAATGCCTTTGAGAAGTGGCATTCAATCTGGGCCTTGAAAGAAGTACATGTCAACAGGTGAAAACAGTGAGGAAAGCATTCCAGGAAAAGGAAATACAATGGACAGAGAAGTAAAGTGTAGGGCATGCTCACTCCGTGTCAAGGGTGGGTATGGGAGAGTGGCACAGAGGGTGTTAATAAGTTCAGTCAGGACAAGAATCCTTCTATACAACATTAGCAGTGGTTACCTATGGTTGAGATTACAGGTAATTTCAATTTTTTTCTTTGTAATATTTTGTATAGTCAACATATTCTACAGTGACCATATATTACCATATATTACAGTGACCACAAAATTGATTTTTGCTGAAATAGCTGGACAATTTGCGTATGGAGCTCTGACCATCTGGAAAGGCAGGGACAAATACTCTATTTTGCTCTTTTTGAGATTTATCAGGATCGCCTGGCTAAAGCCCATTAACAGAGAACAGTAATGAGGCCCTGAAATAAAGTTATCTTTAGGAATGGGCAGACTTAGGTGTCCTGTCATAAACATAAGAGCCTAGGCATTCTTGGAGGAAGCATAGCACATGGCTAAGCTGGAAGTTCCTTGGGACCCAGCCACCCTGGCCCAATGCTGTGCATTAGGGGAAAATGGTAACTATTGCTGAGTATGTGAAGGACTTGAAGAGAGCTGTAACTGCAGATCCACAGGTCAGGGCCCTACCATAGCTGGGCAGGGGCCAAAACCAGCAAAGGCATTTTCACAGAATGGACTATGTACTGATGAAAGGACCTAGATCTTTCCCTCTAGACCTGGCATTGAAAACACGACTCACACTTGTCCTTTGGACTAAACCCCTGAGGTCTTTAGACAGTTTGAGGAGAGTCTATGTTAGACTTTCTGCTGATAGGGCAAGTAAAGGTCTAAGAAATTTATTATAAAAATAAAGATATGGGGCTTCCCTGGTTGCGCAGTGGTTGAGAGTCCGCCTGCCGATGCAGGGGACACGGGTTCATGCCCCGGTCCGGGAAGATCCCACATGCCGTGGAGCGGCTAGGCCCATGAGCCATGGCCGCTGAGCCTGCGCGTCCGGAGCCTGTGCTCCGCAACGGGAGAGGCCACAACAGTGAGAGGCCCACATACTGCAAAAAAAAAATAAATAAAAAAATAAAGATATGACTATAGCAATAAAATGGCTTTCTGAGTTAGGCCAGAAAATATTGGTCTATGTTATGCAAATATTCTGCATTAAATATGTGTTAATTTATAATCAGATAGATGTTACTTTTATGAGTCCTATTCTAAACACAAAATTAACTTAAAAATACAGCATGAACTTTGACCCATAATAAATATAAAAGTGGCAAAAATATTAATATAAAGATTCCTATACTTTAATCTCTTAAAATGACTTGATATTATAACTGGTCTCTGACAGTGTCTAAATAAGGTTTGTTACCTTGACGAAAAGGACTTTTCTGTACTGTCAACATAGATAGCCTGGTTCAAAATTCAACATGATCATATCAAAGTTGGTGGTTCTACACAACCAGAGGAGGGAAGTTAAATCGTGTGTAATCTGCTTCATCTGGCTGGACATGTAAGCATCTTGGAAGATACTGTTTCTTCCTCATCTAGAACTCTGCAACACTCATCCAACACCTTTGAAAGAATTTTCGTTAGTCAAACCTTAAAAATTGTTGAGATTTTTGTAGCTGAGGCTCATGCTTGGCTTCTTGAAATATGAAACAAATAAAATCTGCAAAGTAGTAGTATAATTTCTTAACACGGAGATTTTCATTGAGAGCAGTGTTAAAGGAGATTGAATCCTTTCACCAGTGTACATTAGGGAAATATGGTACACTCTTCTTGTTTAACTTCCACTAGATAGAGAGCTCCTAGGAGGCAGGGGCTGTGTCTTAATGGTTTTTAAACCTTCAGTATTTGACCTGGAATAGAGCCTATAGCAGCTGCCCTATATATATATATATATATATATATATATATATATATATATATATATATGGTGAATTACTGTCTTTTTGAGGAAGGATAGTTGGCAGGGTTATGTGCAGCTGCAAGTGATGCTCTGTATCATTCTGGACCGAAAACATACATTTTACTATTTGGATATGTCGTAGGATTACTTCTGTGTTCTAAAGTTCTTGAGAGTTTGGATAATTGAACTTGATAAAAGGACTACGACTGTGCTTTGTTGTCATATAACCTGTGGAGTCAATGTTTTAGAAAAGACTTTTTAACGTTGCACAGAAGAGAAGCGAACTTCAGGCCAAGGGTGGAGGCAGCTCTGTCTCCTGGGGGACTAGAACCAAGAGTCAGGAAGCCTGCAGGAAGCAGGGAAGCATGCTCTCTTTCTCCTCTCTGCTTTTCTCTCTGTAGATTTCTTTCCTCTTTCTCTGCAGGTGTTTTTACTTTCTCAGGGCGCATAGCCCCAAGCACTGCTGATCCACAGCTCCCCATCTCTCATCTTTTCTGTTGGAGAAATCAGGACAGACTGAAATGAGCATTTTTGTCTCAATTTCAGACTCCAGTGAGAAAGACTGATCTGCCCAGCTCAGGCCAGGGGGATACTCTTCACTCAATAATTTGTGTGATAACAGAGACTGAAGTTACAGGCATTACAGAACTGATTTTATATTTTCTAAGGAAAAATGTGCATCGTATATATCGCTAGTTAAAATCACGTTACACTGTTGGGCTCTAAATTCTCAGAAGCCTGGGAGGTTTCCTTCCTTGAAGGGTGAAAAAGTAGTGAACAGATGGGCCTCCCACCATCAGGCCCATTTCCCTGGGGGCCTAGAACACATCTTTGGACCTCTGCTTTCAGAGGAGACTGACCAACCATGCCCAGGATGTCAGAGCTGACAGTCAGCTGGCCCCAGTGCCTCCCCCAGTCCATTCCCGATGGCTAAGTGTGAAGAGTAAAGAATCTGCAGAAATTCAGTGGTGTCAAAGGAGCTAGTCCAAAGTCATGCCGTGATGCTCTGATTTAATGACGCCCAGGAACAGCCCCAGAGGCGAGTATGCAGCTGCCAGGGGAGCAGCTGGTGGGCTCGCGGCTGGGCTACGGGAGGCTGGGCCCTGGGGGGGCGGGGAGGGGTGGAGAGGAAGAGCTTGGCAGGGGCGCGCGGAGGCGGCCCTCCGCGCCGCAGCCTGTTTCGCTCGGCTTGTTAGGTTGGCACGCGGATTGAAAAATGTACGTCTAAATCTATTTCTGGCTTTTAAATGTGTGAAGGAAACACATAACTTTATTATTTTATTTTTGTCAAGTTAAAGACAGAGCCAGATGCCCCTAAAGCTTATGCATTCTGTAAGGAGTTTCTATTCTCTGGTGGAGCATCTTTGGAAGCAAAAACTCAAAGACAAATAGGTCATCTCTTCTAAGTTTTCTGGAGGAATATTGGCAATAAAAAGAATAGAGTCAGCACTGGTAACTAATGGAGATGAAGGAAATAAAACCAGGGAAGATGTTGAAATTTTTTTAAAAGAACTTGTAAAGGAAAAACAATGAAGTAAGTATTGATGTAACATGAACATATTATTATTTGTTAAAATGCCAAAAATACTGCAGATATACATAACCTTTTAAAATTTAGTGAGAAACATATGAACAGTTGCAGAAATTCCCTCGCCAGAGGAGTTTGGAAATCTTCAAAGCTTAATATCCTTTTGTGAATGGTCAGAGTGATTAGGAATGAAAGAAATCTGGAAAAATAAAAGCACATTAGCAATACAACAGATATATTCCTGGGAGGGGTTGTTATGATCAATTTAACTTCAACTGTAGTGCTTCACAGTCAAAGAAAATCTTATAAAACAAAATACTGTAGATGTGTGTTTATTTTGTTCAATAACAAATGAACTGTAACATCAGGGGAGCAGCTGGTGGGCTGCTCCCCTGATAGATATTTTTTGAGCATATGCTATGTTCCAGGCACTGTGCTAAGCATAGGGAATATACTGGTAAATAAGTTGGATTCTGTTCCTACACACATATCCCTGCCTAAGCTTTGAGTTGATCAAAGAAAATATCATAATCACCAAATCAAATAGCTGCATGGGACCTAAGACATCAGTTAGTCCAAACTTTTATTTTACACAGGAAACTGAGGCCTAAAATATTGTATAAGTGAAACTGGCTGTGCTCTTGGCCTCTCTATTTTTGCTCTCAAAAAGAAGCATTTCTTGTCCTATAGGTCCTTCTCAAATCTCCAAATTGTATGCCATGTAACAAATGTAGACATTAATCTATTTCTATTATAGACTTTCAATATTCCTATGCTTTTCTGGAAATGAAACAGCAAATCAAATTAAAAAAAAAACCCTAAAGTCCAATTTTCAATATCTAATCCAGTTTTTTCAGGAGGTGTTAGCCATGTGATTTCTATTGCCATCAAAAACAGTCATGTCGTGTGATACTGACCATCTGTTTAGGAAATGGCAGATACGCTTGGAAAATCCAGAGTAATAAGAACTCAAAACCGTCATTGGTTAGAGAGGTTATCAGTCCAAGAAGATGCCACTTCAGTCAGATGTGGATGAAGCATTATTAGATGGACCATCTGGATTTCACGCCTACCTGTGCTCTAGACTTGTGTGATAACTGTGTGTCCCTTGGTTGTCTGACCTGCAGTTGTACTGCACTGTTAGCACAATGCTTGCCAGCCACAAGGATGTTGTGACAATTGTTCAAGTAAATGCTATAAAGCAGTCTGAGCAATTCAAAAGAAGGGTGCTGGGCTTCCCTGGTGGCGCAGTGGTTGAGAGTCCACCTGCTGATGCAGGGGACACGGGTTCGTGCCCCGGTCCGGGAAGATCCCACATGCCGTGGAGCGGCTGGGCCCGTGGGCCATAGCCGCTGAGCCTGCGCGTCCAGAGCCTGTGCTCCGCAATGGGACAGGCCACAACAATGAGAGGCCCGCGTACCGCAAAAAAAAAAAAAAAAAAAAAAAAAAAAGAAGGGTGCTGCAAAACCACCCAAAATCATTATACAGGTACAGCTCTTTTTTTATATTTATGTAGTCTTAATACAGTAATATAAAAGATTCCTCAAGATATGTTTGAATGTCTGTGTGTGTTTCATTCCATTTATTATTCATTCTAACTTTTAAATTGATTATTATTATTAACCTGGCACTAAAGGGAACCTATTCTCTAGAGCCCCACCCCCCACCCCCACCTGTTAATCTATAACATAATGAATTAGGTCGTGATTTCCTAGCTGAATCTGGATCATTTGGCCATGGACTCCGATATGTTGGAAACACATGTTTGAGAATCTATTTGGTTGGATGACTTGGACTGAAGCCTCAATGTAAAAAAAAGCACAACTAAATACAAGCTAATAAATCCAAATACCTGACAGCATTGACGCTGTCAGGGATGATGGTGACCTAACCATCACGGATGAGTTTCTATACAGCCCTCTTTGTTTTTCTTCCCCCCCTTCCCTCCTTCCATCCTTCCCTTCTCTTTCTTTCTTTTTCTTTCTTTCTTACAATAGGTTTATTGAGATGTAACGCACCTACCAAAAAATTTACCCTTTCAAAGTGTGCAATTCAGTGTTTTTAGTATATTCACAGAGTTGTACAATTATCAGCCAAAATTCCACAACATTTTCATCAGCCCCCAAAGAAACCCCATACCCATTAACAGTCACTCCCCAGTGCCCCTCCCCCAACAACTACTAATCAACTTTCTGTCTCTATGGATTTGCCTACTTTGGACATTTTATGTAAATGGAATCATACAATAAATGGCCTTCAGCATCTGACTTCTTTCACCCAGAATAATGCTTTCAAGGTTCATTCATATTCATTCCTTTTTATGGCCAAATAATATTCCATTTATGGATATGCCACATATTGTTATCCATTCATCAGGACATTTAGGTTATTTACACTTTTTAGCTATTATGAATAATGCTATTATGAATATTAGTGTACAAGTTTTTGTGTGAACATATATCGATATTTTTAACTAGAATTGCTAGATTATATGGTAACTCTATGTTTAACTTTTTAAGGAACTAAAACTACCTTTCAAAGTGACTGCATCATTTTACATTCCCACCAACAAATAATAAGGGTTGAAATTTGTCCACATCCTTGTTGGCACTTGTTATTGTCCAAATTTTTGCTTATAGCCATCTTGGAGGGTGTAAAGTGGTTTCTCATTATGATTTTGATTTGCATTTCCTTAATGACTAATAACATTGAGCATCTTTTCATGCATTTGTTGGTCATTTATATATCTTCTTTGAAGAAATATCTAAGTCCTTTGCCTATTTTTAATTGGGTTATTTCTTTTTTATTGTTAAATTTTAAGAATTCTTTGTATATTCTGGTACAAGTCCCTTAACAGATAAGTGACTTACAAATATTTTGTCCCATTCTGTGTGTTGTCTTTTCATTTTCTTAAAATGAAGCACAAAATTTTTAATTTTGATGATGTCCAATTTACCTTCTTTTGTTGTTGCTTGTGCTTTTGGTGTCATATTTAAGAAACCATTCCTAATCCAAGGTCACAAAGATTTCTTCCTATATTTTCTTCTAAGAGTTTCGTAATTTTAACATTTACATTTAGGTCTGACTCATTTTGAGGTAATTATTTTATATGATGCAAGGTCAGAATCCAACTTCATTCTTTTGTGTGTAGATATCTAGTTGTTCCCGTGAATTGTCTTGGTTAGCCTCCTTGTAGAAGATCAGTTGACCATAAATATGAGGGTTTGTTTTTGGATTCTCAGTTCTGTTCGGTTGATCTGAATGTCTATCCTTATGCCACTACCACCCTGTCTTGATTGCCATAACTTTGTAGTAAGGTCTGAAATGGGGAAGTGTGAGAAAATTTCTGCAAAAAAGCCAGCTGAAATTTTGATACGTATTATATCGAATCTGTAGACCAATTTAAGGAGTACCACTACTTTAACAATATTAAGTCTTCCAATCCATGAACCTGGGGTGTCTTTTCCATTTATTTAGATCTTCTTTAATTTCTTCCAGTGATGTTTTAAGAGTTTTCAGTGTGCAAATCTTTTATTTACTTTACTCAATTTATTCCTATTTTTTTCTTTTTGATGTTACTGTAAGTGAAATTGTTTTCTTAGTTTCGCTTTCACCTTGTTCATTGCTAGCGTATAGAAATATACTGACATTTGTATATTGATCTTGTATCCTGCAACCTTAGACGTTGTTTGTTAGTTCTAGCATTTTTTTAGTAAATTCCTTAGGATTTTCTATATACAAAAGCATGTCATTTACAACTAGAGATAATTTAACTTTTTTCTTTCCAATTTAGATGCCTTCTATTTCTTTTTCTTGCCTAGTTTCCCTGTCTAGAGCCTCTAGTACAGTATTGAACAGAAGAGGCAAGAATGGATATCCTTGTCTGTTTCCTAATCTTAGGGGGAAAGCATCTGGTCTTTCACTATCATGTACGATCTAAGTTGTGGACTTTCTGTAGGTGACCTTTATCAGGTTCAGGAAGTTCCCTGTGTAGCTCTCTTTAAATGCCATTGATGGGCAGGGCTGAATTGTTCAAACTAATGATATCTAAAAGTTCATTTGGTACTTTATATCCTTTTCAATGTTGTAATAAGATATGGAAACAATATGCCCACTAGAGCCAGATTTTATTTTTTTTTTCTGGAAAAGGCTGCATGTTGCAGAAGGAACTTTTCTGTATTTCTCTTTTTCTATCCCCCAAGCATTATTCCTTATCTCCCACCACATGAGAGCAAACAACTGATTGTGGCAGGTAAATATAATAGCTTCTCTCCATACTCTCCTTATGCTTGTAGGATGCAGTATATTTGTACACAAATTTCAATAGCACATATTCTATGGGTGATATATAAAATAAGCTGCAGGAAGTCAGTAAAGGTGTCAACTCCAGAAAACCATCTCAACAGACTGCTAAGAAGACAAGACATTATCAAATCCAACTTAAATTTTAGTTCTCAGAGGACCTGGCAAATTAGGACTTGCTCCGCATCCTGGAAAAAGAATTGCTGATTTGATGGTGATTGTGACAATGATAAAGATGATGATGATGCAGCCTCATCAGTTTAATGTATAAGAACTACCAGGTGCTAAGTGGTACCTTTAAGAGGCGGAAGTCAAAGAGCCAATGCAGGACTGGCCACCCAGGTAAAAACAATCCCAGCCAGGGAAGACACAGTATGGCAGAATTAATTGAATGGCTTTGGTTCTATTCTCTAACTGCTATTCTCAATTTTCCAACTTTCTATTGCAATTAGACTGCCATTTTCCCTAGTGGCCAGTATTCATCTCTCACTCTCAACTTTTAGCACTTTGCCTTTTGCTCTGTGTAGTGTCTAGGGACAATAAGTACTGCCTTTGGCTGCCCCATGAACCTCTCCCTTAAATGGCAGAATAGAAACACTGCATGTCTCTTCTGTCTGGAACTGACCCTGCACGCACCCCAGGTTTGACTTTGCTTAGCCTTGCATTATTTATGTACGACAATTATAATCTGAAAAGCAAACCATAACATTAAAAAAAAAACTTTGAAGTCCACATTATGTGCTTTCAGAGCCAAGTAACAAATGTGTAGTACTCTAAGTCTTAATAGCAAGACCAGTTCTGCTCTTTGAATTGAGAGCCAGCTTCGCTACCTCTGATAGAAGAGAGATTATTCTTTGCTTATTTCCATTCTTTTTTTTTGGCATTCTCACGCATTTTATTTTATTTATTTGTTATTTTATTGGATTATAGTTGATTTACGATGTTGTGTTATGCATATTTCCATTCTGCCAACTCCCAATATTTTAGGCAAGAATTGTCAGGATAAAAAGAACTTTAAAAGAACAGAGAATCTTCCTTTGCTTTCAGCTGAAACTACAACCCAATCACAGAGTAAGTTAGAAGTTAGGTAATTGGGAATTATTTCTTCTGTATAAGGCTGACATCATTTACCCCTATCTAATAACTTCGGTTTGGTGGAGGGGAAGGACGAAGGAATGATGGAAGAAAAGGGGGTTGGGATACATGAAAACTCACAACAGTACTATACCTTTTTCAGGTCTCAGTGAAGGAGTTTGGGTGTTTCTCATGAAGTACCACCGATCCCTATGAGAAATATGTTTGTAGTGCTCCACGCCTGCTTGGAGAGTCCAAGAACTGCTGAAAACTGATGGTAAGAACTAAGGAACAACCTAGAACAGCTGGCCAAGGGTGAAGAACCGATAGACAAGAGGAGATGAGATTTGATTTGTACTTTGGATCACACTAAGTAAACAGTGAGGCAAAACAGTGGAAAGGCAGGATTATTTTTGCTAAAGCCTTGATGAGTTATCACACTAAGTTGTGAGCAAAGTGGAGAACAAGCTCAGGTCTTAGGCTCTGACTTAGCTCTACGATGAGACATCATGTCCTTCGGAGCTTCTCGTGTGGCCTCACTAAGAATCCCAGGAGAGGGATTTTCCATTCAGCTACTTGATAATAAAATTTAAGTCCTGATTTTCAGGCAGTTAAAAGAAAGGACAAAGCTAATGTCCTCGTAAAAGCCTGAAAAACGGAAACAATTAAGGAAATGATCATGAAACTCTAAGAACCATTTCCAAGATTGAATCATAAAAAATGTAGACTAAAAACTTATTAGCGGTAATCATGGTGATGAGGATAAAGAAGACTGTACTGCAAGCAGAGAAATCATTCAGTTCCCACATGGCTGTCCTAAGAGAAAAGAGACTCTGGCCTAAAGGAAATATCAAAACTTATTTTTTAAAATATATGATCCTGTTGTTTTTTTCAGAGAATTTGCATTTGGAGGTTTATTCTGAGTAAATTTCCCCAGAGAAACGTTATGCTCTCTTACTCTGATACAGAGAGTACAGATAGTGTCAGAACAAGAAATGGAAATGACACTCAGAAATTAAATAGGGGCCAAATGGAAATACTGTGCAGGTGAAATGTTTTTCAATCATTAGTGTATTTTCCCAATCTCTCTGATAGGGGTAATTTAGTTTTGGGTGAGAGTGGGGATAGGATGGGTGGGGTGGAGCTGGGGGGAAATTGTGGTACCCTTAGAACCACAGGGCTAGAAAGGGAAAGGAAGAGTATAAAATCCACCTTTGGTTCCTCCATCTGGATTACCCTAAACAATTTCCAAGTAAATAATACCTTCTCAGGAATACTTCTCAGGAAAAAAAAAAGAAAAGATTACTGAGCCTCCAAGTGGAGTCTAACTTCAGATGACATAAAGGCCTTGGGAAGACCCTAGGGTAGTGGACATTAATTAAAACTGAAGAGGAGTGGGTTACCTTAGGGCTAGGAATTGAAATGTTCATAAATCAAATTATTCAAATAGTCTAGAAACTATTTTTAGGAAAAACGTCACAAAATGTATTTACAGTGCACAGGTAAGATGATTAAGGAGAAATTTGTCTGAGAAACAAGTCTCAGAGTTTAGAATTAGGAACTCGGCACATGGGTTCTGCATCTGTGAGAGCCAAGGGGGCTGCAGGAGGGATCCAAAAGTACAGTTTCCTTCAACCCCAAAGAGGATGCACCGCAGTGAACATTTGCTCTGATGTTTTGAGGTTGTGAGAAGATCTCCAAGATACGTATCTACGTGTTATCTTACAGTTTATGAAGTCCCTTATTTGTATGTAAGAGTTTACTGTTCAGGTGCAACTTGCGATAGGATTTGATTTTAACACATTTAAGTTTTAACACATTTTACTATATACTGAATTATTGCTCTGCATAATAATTAGACATAAATACTAACTTTTATTTTTCTTCTTCTCATTTTGCCATTTCTTCAACACGCAAAACTAAGGTCAGTGTTTATGTCCCTAATGCCAAGTACAATTTAACTATCATACTCTTTGGTCCTAACTTTCTCATCACGTACCTACTTATTTGATTCAGTATCTGCCCCTCAGTACCTGAGTCCATGCTCCTGGCCTGGTATTCTCCGTGCCTAAGTATTTTATCCCAGCATCCCTCTGCCCCATCTACCCATATTCCAGGATTTGGGCAAGTGCTTTCTGCTCCCATTCCTGCTCATTGTGTCTTGGGCAATGAAAGGCTTGAGGTGGCAGGAACTCTGGGCCATGACTTAAACTGCAGTCTTCAACAGAAGGGCAACAGTAATGTTTCTATGTTGTGGGTGAGGAAGAGAAGGACCAGGGATGGCAAAGTAGAGAGTAAAGAAGGGAAGGGATGGGGTGGGCCTAGAGAGAATAGGCTGGGGATTCCTGGATCCCTTAGATTCCTCTCTAAATTATAGTGAAATGCCAGTGGCACCCCAGCACCACGAGGCCAAAGCAAGCAAGAGGAGACCTCTTTGCGATGTGTTAGTTGATGCGATGTGTCACTCAGGTCTCCTTCTAGGCATGAAGGCTTTATTTCTCCAAATGCCAGAAGTGCTGGTAGCCGACAGCCTTCAGCTGTCTGCCTTCTTTAGAACTGCTTGGGCTGAAGAGAGCTGCCTCGCGCTCAGTCACAGCCCCGTCTTGAAGCACCCTTGTGTCCAATGACTGGTCAAAATCAAAGGCCATTCCCTTCACCCCCAACAAAGAACACCTCTGAAAGTCCATCTCAGCCTCACTGTGGTGAGGAATGGGGAATTAGTGTTTAGTGGACATAGAGTTTCACTTGGAGATAATGAAAAACTCTGGAGATGGATGGTGATGAAGATGGTTGCACGATAATGTGAGTGTACTTAATGCCACTAAACTCTACACCTGAAAATGGTTAAGATGATCAATTTTATGTTATGTGTATTTTACCACAATAAGAAATTCATAAATTAATTAAGAAAATACAGGGGTAGGATCAGATGTGCTTTCAGTTTCCCTCCAGTTCTAAAGGTCCATAATTACATTAAGTTACCCTTTGCAGCCAAGTTTGGGTTGGTGTGATTTCAGGGGCCAGATTATACAGCAGTTCTCAATTTTGGCTGCACACTAGAATCACTTTGGGAGCTTTAAAAAAATGATGCTTCAGTACCCCCATACTGATTTATATGTAATTGTCTAGGGACCCGGGTTTTGGTATTTGTAAAAGCTCCCAGTGATTCCAGTATGCAAAACACAGTGGAGATTTACTGGGCTAGAAGAACGCCAACCCACACCTTCCCCACCCACTTGCTCTTACTGCTGAGGATTTGGCCACTTGCTTATGTTTCTAGACTCATCTTTCCAGCTCACCCCCTCCTACACATACCCAAGGTACAGCTGAACCAAATGACTTGTCATGTATCCTCTCCCATCAAACCCTGTCTGACTCTGTCCCTTTGCTCCTGTTTCCTCTAACAAGATTGCCCCCATCTGACTGATGTCAGCCCCAGTGGACCACTTCTTTGAGCCCTCAGCACCCCTCGCTAGGCTGTGCCAGGTACCCTCCTCTAAACTCTGGAAGCGCTTCATGTGTAGACCCTTATACTGCTGCCCTTATCACAGAGGTGGGAAATCCAGCTCCCCAGTGCTGGAATCCAGTCTTTCTTCCTGAGTTCCCAGGTCTGAAGAAAGACACTAAGGAAGTTACCAGTAGATATAGTTGAACAAGTAGGTTTCTTTAATTAGAGATAATTCATCCCACAATTGAATAGCATTTTTTGAAGTAAATGCATTAGGAAGGACTAGCATATCAGTGTAAATAAGACAGTTTTTCATTTAACATTAATTGAGCTATTATTATGTGTCTGGGATTGTCCTAATACTTAGAATTTCTTACTGCATCTCTGTGGCAACCATAGGAGGCAGGTACTATCATCTCCATGTTGTAAATGAGGAACCAATTTCAGGCAGGTTAAGAACTTGCCCAGGATCCCAGCTAGTGTGTAGCAGAGCTGGGAGTTGCCGTTGGTATACAAGTGATGATTCTAGATCCTTCCTGATTTGGGGAAAGGGACAGAGCAAAAAATGTATGAGGTCACTGGGAATCTAAAATGGGAAGAGAGGAACTTCCCTGGTGGCGCAGTGGTTGAGAATCTGCCTGCCAATGCAGGGGACACGGATTCGATCCCTGGTCCGGGAAGATCCCATATGCTGCAGAGCAACTAAGCCCATGTGCCACGACTACTGAACCTGCGCTCTAGAGCCCGTGAGCCATAACTACGGAGCCCACTCGCCACAAATACTGAAGCCAGCGCGCCTAGAGCCCGTGTTCCGCAACAAGAGAAGCCACCGCAACAAGAAGCCCGCGCACCGCAATGAAGAGTAGCCCCCGCTCGCTGCAACTAGGGAAAGACCGTGTGCAGCAACGAAGACCCAACGCAGCCAAAAAAAAAAGAAAAGTTTTTTTAAAAAATGGGAATAGAGGCTGTTACTGGTAGGAAAAGGGAACCAAAAAAAGGTGAGGTCGCAGACAGAAAAGACAAATGTTGAAATCTTGCTTATTTTACTCAGGCCTCAGCTTAATTGTGAGTAGGTATTTAAATCACATTCTCAGTCTGGAAGGTAGGTGCTGTGAGCCCCTCATTCCTCAGATACACTTCAGTTAAGCCCAGCCCAACGATATTTACTGAGGATCTATTACACGCCAGAAACGGTGCGAGATATCTGCATTCCAAGCACAGATGATACTAGATCTCTGCCCAGATAGAATTCTCCTTCTAGTGGGGGCAAGAGGTACACTGTCAGCAGACATCACAAGTACAAAGGTATGTGTTCTTATCATCAAGGTATGTATCGGCAGCTGTAGAAGTGCAAGAGGACCAAGTATCCCAGAGAAGTTAGGGAGGGCTTTACAGCATTTGAACTTGGGTTTGGTGGGTGTATAGGAATGACATTTGAGCTTGGGGTTGGTGTGTGAATAGGGGTGGCCACATGGAAAAAGAAGATGAAAGTTCAGCAGGTGTGAAAGCATGGATTCAAAGGACGTAGTAGTTTAGGAATGGGCCAAGGAGTCAGGGTTGTGATAGGGAATAGGGATGGGAGGGAGACAGGGCCATCTATGCCAGGCTAAGGAATTCTGACCAAATACATATTTTAGAAAAAAAATATTTTGATGGCAACATGGAGGTTTGAAAGAGAGAACAGTTAGAACTCTTACAAAATGAAAAATGAGAGTCCAGGAGTAGGTCTACACTGTATGTGTATGTATGTATGTGTTTGTGGGAGAAAGAATCTGTAGGACTTGGTGACCAGTTTTTTAAAAAGAGAGTGAGAAAAAGGGAAAAGTCAAGGGTCCTAGGTTTCTAGTTTAAGCATCTGAGTTGATTGAATTGAAGACTGGGAACATAGGAGCAGTTTTGAATTCGGTTTTGATCAGGTGGAATGTGAAGTACCCCAGAGACATTCAAGTGAGGGCAGAAATAACATAGGAGGCATGAGGCTGTGATCCAAGATGTCAGGTTAGGGAGGCAGCAGAATAAAAATACCGTCAGTTTTTTAAAAATGAATGCCAGACTGCCAGATGACATTAAAGCACATCTGGGAGCAGACATGGGCTTTGGAGCTGCAAGACTCAAGCTTCTAGACTTGGCCACTTAGTGCTGTGATCTTGGGATGTTTCCAGCTTCTGGGACTCTCAAATGTAAAATGGAAACAATATTAACCTATCTTGCAGGGTTGTATTCAGATTAGCAATAAAGTTTGCAAACTCCTAACAATGCAGGTCCAACTGAGTTGGCCCATGGTAGTTTTTGTTAAAGTTCATGGATGGAAGGAGTAGGGTTAAATTTGGGAGAGGGGACTGTCCTGTGTTCAAAAGAAAGAAAAAGAGTCCAGGGAAGGGACTATTTGCCTAAAGTGGCTAGGGTACAAGGTGGGGACTATTTGTACCCAGGGAAGGGACTATCTGCCTGAAGTGGCTAGGGTACAAGATGGACTTACCCTCTGTAGAGAAACGGATCATCATCATCCATGGCCCTGTTCAGGTCCCGGAAGTAGGTGTTTGAGGTAGAAAAAGACCATAACCACCTTTTCTATTTGATTCCCTCTAGTCACCCTCAAAGAATTAAAATCAGTGTACTGGGGACTTCCCTGGTGGTGCCGTGGTTAAGAATCTGCCTGCCAATGCAGGGGACACGGGTTCGAGCCCTGGTCTGGGAAGATCCCACATGCCACAGAGCAACTAAGCCCGTGTGCCACAACTACTGAGCCTGTGCTCTAGAGCCCGCGAGCCACAGCTACTGAGCCCATGTGCCACGACTACTGAAGCCCATGCGCCTAGAGCCCATGCTCCGCAGCAAGGGAAGCCACCGCAATGAGAGGCCCGTGCTCCGCAACGAAGTGTAGCCCCCGCTCGCCACAACTAGAGAAAGCCTGCGTGCGGCAACGAAGACCCAACACAGCCCAAAATTAAATAAATAAATTTATTGAAAAAAAGAAAATCAGTGTACTGCTAGGATTGGTCTTCAGAGTAACCCTGTCTGTGCCCACCCTTTCCCCAAGAAGGAAAGCAGAAAGAAAGGGAGAGAAGAAAGGAGGCACCTGTAGATGGACGGGAGAACTGTTGCCATCTGCTTATTCATACCTGGCTTTCCTTTCAGAGTGTAACACATTCTTTCATTTTATAATAGAGAAAAAATTCAAATGAAATTCATTAATTCCGAATTATAATCAGTTGATTAATTTACAAGTAAAAATGATTAAAGTGAGGTCCTTTCCTATTTCGATAGGAGGAGGGAATGAAGAGGGTAGGGAAGATTTGAACATGGAAAAGAGAAGGATGGTTGGGAGAGTTGTTTAAAAAGAGAAGTTTTTTTTTAAAGGTGAAGAGTGAGGGTATAGAAAACATACTTCAGATTTTGCCTACAGTTGGTTTCCAATATTTGACAGACATTAGCTGCATGTAAGATTTTTGTCGTACGCAGCTGCCAACAGTTGCAGCTGTGCATGTAGAAATTTGTAGAGCTGTCGTTGTTATAATGTTGTTGACTTTTGTTCTAAAGGAGCTTTGTTCACTGAGAATCCACAGAACTCTCTACCTTCCTAAGAGCCCAGGCTCCCCGAATACCAATGTTTAGTGCAACTCAACACACACTGATGCAGTAAACTCCATATGTCAGAGACCACACCGGGAGTGAGATAAATAAAGGTAGTTTTTGTCCTCAAGGAGCGTCCAGTGTGGAGAGGAGTAGGGGTAGCAGCCATTGGTGGTGGAAGCAGATGAGGGTGGGGGGAGGCAGATGAATAATGGCCACATAAACAGATACGTTTATTAATTCCCCGATGTGACTGGGACCTTGACCCATTTGCAAACATTATGTAATCACTGAAACAAGTCCAGCTAAATTATTCAAAAATCTCTAAATGCCAATTCCATTTAATTTTAAATAACAAGCATCCCTGAGAGGGATGATTTTCGGAACGGTGACTAAGGGAAAATATTTTTCCAGCAGGGTTTCTGCACAGGAAAAAATTCATTGCTTCCATCCCCACATCCCACACCCTGCATTCCACACCCCTTGGTGTAAAAATATTTGTATTTAAATAATTTTAAATGTCATACATTTATAATTAAAAGCAATTCCGTGCTCAGAGGAACAGAAATTACTGACTTTAAATCAATGAGAAAAACTAAATTTTCCTCAAAGGAAAATTTCATGAGATTCAAAGGTAGTGTAGATCAAGCTAATGTGATATAAGCCTATTCGTTGCATGTGGTCTGTGGTGTGACCACTGATATAACGGCCCACCTCCAGTGGCAGGAACGTAGAGGACATTCCAGCAAGAACACTTCGTGTCTCCCAAAGGGTCTCTTCTCTCTCCCTTCTCCTTCCCATCTTTAAGTACCCAAGGACTGGATTTGCCCAGAATGTTTCCTTTTCCTTCAAAACCACACTCCCCTACCCCATACCCTTTGGTTGGTGAGATCCTTCTAGTTAAACAGCTCCTGATGCCTTCTCAGCATCCCTTCTGAAACACAACAGCCTCTCTCCCCATTCTTGACCCTAGTCAGGGCATTGCATTCCCTCAGCCACAGTGATTGATTCAGCAGGGCATGAACTGGAAGATGAGCCAGCCAAAGCCTTCACTAAGGAAGATGGGGAGGGGTGGGTTCCTGATAACTTTGGGGCACTCCATGGATTCTACTCCGCCTGTGGTGGTTAACTTTATGTGTCAACTTGCCTAAGCTGCGGTGCCCAGTTGTTTAGTCAGACACCCGTCTAGGCATTTATGTGAATGTATTTTTTAGATGTGATCAACATTTAAATCACCAGACTTTGGGTAAAGCAGATTACCCTCCATAATGTAGGTAGGCCTCATCCAATCAGCTGAAAGCCTTAAGAACAAAGATAGATTTCCCAAGAAGGAATTCTCCTCAAGACTACAACATAGAAACACTGCTTGAGTTTCCAGACTGCTGCCCTGCCCTAAAAATTACCCTCACAATCACGTGAGCAAAGTCCTTAAAGAAATCTCTTCTCTCTGTCTGTCTCTCCTTCCCTTCCTCCACCCTTCCCCTACCTTTTCTCTCTCATTTTCTCTGTCTTCTGTTGATTCTGTTTCTCTGGAGAACCCTGACTAATACACTGACTAAGTCATATTTTCACCCTCAAAAAACACAGGGTTTTATTTGTGTGTTTGTTTAAGCCAGCTTGAGTTGTGTTCCCATCACCTGTACTAAGAGTCTTGAACATTCCTGGGTGTAAATGGACAGAATGCCCTATAGGTTCATAGATGAAAGATTCTTCCAGAAATCTGCCTTATTAGTTACTATACAATAAGCTGCCTAAGGACTGGGATTGTGTCTGATGCTTTATTCAACTGCCATTGCTTAGAATTCTTATTACATAGTCATATTAATAAATGTTGGTTGAGCCAAATTATAGAAGGAGGTGACCAGGAGTGCTCAGCTCCTGGAATTGCCCTGGTAGGTGGAGATACAGATCTGCTGACATTTAAGAAGCCCAAGAGTGACCACAGGTTTTTATAATTTGGTTATGATAACCATAACAAGTAGCCTCAGCAATTATTATTTTCATGGAGTTTCTTAGAAATTGTTGCAGTGTGTTTTCATTTGTGTCCTTACACGTATATGTCTATTATCAATACACATGGGTTCCATTCTAGGTGTTTGGATTGGATGGTGCACATTTCTTAGCCACATCAAAGCTGCACCCCTCCAGGGAGATTCTAGTCAAGAGCAGGACAGCTCCATCATTGCTACATTGTTGTATTAGTTTGCTTGGCCTGTCTTTTAACAAATTACCACAGACTGAGTGGTTTAAACAACAAAAATCTATTGTCTCATGGTTCTTGAAACTGGCAGTCTGAGATCAAGGTGTGAGCAGGACCTTAATTCCTCTGAAGGCACAGGGAAGGATTGTTCCAAGCCTCTCTTCTGGCTTCTGATAGTTCCTTGGCTTATAACAGCGAAACTCCAAACTTCATGTGATATTCTTCGTGGCTGTGTGTGTTCATACACAAATTTCCCCTTTTAATAAGAACGCCAGTTATATTGGATTACAGGTCCACCCTAATCCAGTATGAGCTCATCTTAACTAATTACATCTGCAGTGACCCTATTTCTAAATAAGGTCGTATTCTGAGATATTGGGGGTTAGGACTTCAACATATTTCAACCCATAACA